>NC_060027.1:600477-900716 GCF_021134715.1 Daphnia pulex
TGTGCATGGGGTTTCGTTGCCGCAAGTTGCAAGAGCTGAGCTGGCAACTTGCACTGACGAAACTCGATTGAACAGGATTTTATGTATCCTATTTAATCGTTGTAAAACTAAAGAGAAAAACATTTCCACTTACACACCAAAACTAAATTTAAAGATCTATACTATGTGCCAAAATGTTCTATTTTCCTATTCAACTAAATTTTACTCCTATAAGTCGAGAGTGCTCAATGAACATGAGGTCTGCCAGAACCCGATTCGTGCTCTTAAGCCAACGGAAAAACCTGAACCCACTCGAGGATCCAAAAGTCCTGGAACAGAAAAACCTGAACCCACCCGAGGATCAAAGCCAAACTGAAAAACCTGAACCCACTCGAGGAAATAAGCCAACAAAAGCACACAAGTACACCCAAGTAGTAACGCATATGATGCCCAAGCAAATTATGTTCCCTGAATCAGAGGTGCAGTATAACACAAATTTCTTTAATAAGAAAAAAGATGTTCTTTTGCATCTTTTTTCCAAGGTTTCCCTAATAGGCTATACATTATAATATTGGTTGGAAATAATTATTTTTAAAATGATTATAAATTTAATACACGGATTCTTGCGCATTTACGCGGCGAGTCTTGCGCATTTTGCAGTCGAAAACTTGAATCGTTTCCCATTAGTCGAAAATAAAGTCGAAGAGAAAAACTTGATACTCACATTAAGTAGGCCTATCTTGAAATTTGATGAATATTGGCTCCAACTCTTGACAATTTCGGTGAACAGAAGACCAGTGAGGTAAGTCCATTGACTAACTTACTAATTTTTTTCCTGAAATGGATTAAATGTGTTTTAGAGACATGGAATCAATTGGAAAAATAAAAGGAATTAAGAGTTTACTGGTCGATATTCCACAATGATTTGACGAGCATCGCTCTCAGGACATGCAGAACTAGCAAAGTTAAGCTTGTTGGCATCTTCACTTTGACCACCACTTGACATCTGAATGAAAATAGGCATATTAATTCATATGCTCATACAGTAAACAGATACTAATTACAAGCCAGTTGCCACTTTGGTCCTGAAGTAGGGTCCAGAATAATAATACCGTTCGGGCACTGTCCGCATGAGGCAACTCCGGTTGCAATTAAATCACACAAGTACACGATGGATGTGCATTGGTTACATCCACTGGCTTTCTTCATTTCTCTATTGAAAAATTCTTGTTATTTATTGGGATTGCTTGACTCAGAAAACTGTACTATTACGAATTCGAAGATGCTGCTCGGCGTAATGGCGGCTAAACGTAGCAGTAAGGACAAAAAGGGTATCCTTTTCCGTTTGACTAGGAAGATTTCCAAAGCGTGACGAAGGACCTCCCACGAATGCATTGTAGGTAATATCAGTTGAGGATAACCCGGATATAATCTGAAGAGACAACACACACAATATCTGGGAAAAGTAGAATACTGAGATGTATGTAACAATACACTTTAATGATAAGTCTACAGTTACCATTTTGCTTTATAAAAAATTTTGGTTGCATTTGGTCTGTAAAAAAAAAAAAAAATTAAACAAAGAATCTCGTACACAGAAGCTTGCAAACATAATTTCAACATTGCCCATCATGAGTATAAAACAATAGAATAGCCAATTAGTGTAAAAATTCCCAATATCTACATTTTGTACCGGAAATAAGCGAAAGGTCCTGTTGAAATTTGGGGTATTTATACATTGGTCCAAAATCATGAACGCAATGCTCTATTGCTATAAAGGACTTAGTCAACCCGCAATCGGGTCGGACAGCAGAAAGCCACTAAAAGAACATGATATAAGCAAGATAAAAATGAATAAAATGGCAACTAAAACAGCAACCTTAAATTCTTGATGTTGGGAAAAACGAAGAAAGACGAATAAGAGAAAAACAAACAAATAAAATTTACGAAAGATTAAGAGGAATTTAAATATTGTTATTCTACTCCATGACAATGATTGAGGTAAGAATCCTCTTTTTTGCATTTACCAAATATCTCCATTCTCCAACTCGCCAACTGGATTCAAACAGTCCAGCGTAACAGTTGAATGCTGTACCAATAAATTACTTCCATTATTCTTATGAATGAAAATATTCAATTGTTTCACAGAGAGCTTATTACCACATCTACAATCTTCACCCATAACTGTTTAACAGCAACATATTTTAACATCCAACTACATCAAACTGAAACACGAAATTATTTGGGAACTGGTCAATTTTAACTCTAGTGAGTGCTGCAACTTTGACTTTTACACTTTCATTCATGAATGCTTTAATGTGCAAATAATGAAGACCTTTGTGCTGCAAAAGCTCAGATTGAAAAGAAAACTTTGCAGAAGCTAATGAAGTCTTGAATAATGTTATGGTTGTGCAACATTGCCACGTTTTTATTAACATTGCCCTGAATGCCTGATTTTATTTATTTGATTTATTTAATTTATTTATTTATTATTTTCACTTCTTTCCTTTACATATACTTGTATAAAAATATGCCATAAATTTTATATAAACTCTGTGTATAATTGAGTGATTTTCTATAATTCGGTGACGTTTGACGATGAAGGCGCTTCGATAAGGATATGGTAGCGAAGTTTTTTCGACCGCAAGTAGCTGAAGGTGTTGTCAAACTCGAAGACATCTAAATAAACACAGAAGGGATTTATTAGATAGATTATAGGCTAGACGCGGAAGCACAAAATCGGTTACTTACATTTGCCGGGTTGTTCACAAACGATTTCACCTTCCTCCATTATCAAGTGGCTGTCAACATGTGAGAGCGCAACCAAATCGTTAGTGATTTTGGCATGTTTACTGGAGAGTCCGAATTTGATGTCGCCTCCCTCCGTCATAAATTCCCATCTGTTTGAAATGGCGTAAATAATTCACTCATACAGCAATAGAAAAATTGAACAGTCCTACTTTAAGATAGAACGAGCGACGTCGACGTCATATTTCAATTTTTTCCTTCCACCAGCGCCGATGCTCATAGTTTCCATGTAGTCCTTAGCAACCGGTGCGTTATTGCTCAGGTAGTACGAAGAAGGTATTTTACCTCCCATGTTTAACTAATACCGCACCGGAACATCAAACATTTCAATTGGTGCGGCATGCGGATAAAACGTAGTTTATTAGACAACGACGGTTACCTTGCTGGGGCATTTTGGATCTCCGTCAGGATCGGTCATGGTACCGCCATAAAAGGCGGGAAGTTGATCGGCTTCAATTTCTTCCAGCAAAGCGGAAGTCCATTCCTTCTTGTCGGAGCCGAAAACTTTGATTTTGGGACCGTCACATTCGTGTAAGAAAGGTTTGATCAACCTCATGATTAGCGGGAAAAAGGAAGGAGCTTTGTCCACCAACCAGGACGATTATTAGCAACAGCGCATGCAATGTAAATGTAAACCGTATGAATTCAGTTCATTTGTCAACGGAGAATTTAATTTTTAAAAGAACCGTTTATGATGAATAATCGTCGAGAGCTGTCAGGATAGTGAAGGAATAGGAACCTAGTAACATTTAGGGCCATATCCAAGTCTGATTCAAGAAAAATAAAAACTGTGATGCGATCAATATTTAGCATTTTAATTCTTTTTTTTTGTGTACTTGATTTATTGGCAATTTCCCTCATTGAGAACCCTTCGTAGTCGAAGATGTATGATGCTTGAGTTACCAGTTTCCCTGTTCTCTCCGTCTCCACTTTAGTTGCTTTGACGTAGGATTCCAACATCCAAATGCAAAAAGTGTAAAATTCTTTTTTTGTGGAACTCAATGAAAATCCTATTCATTAATATCTTTTTATCATATGGATGTCATTGAATTTTGCAAATTTTGTGCAGTTACCTTTTGAGTCTGTTCTCCCACAACATTGAACAAAGACTGCGTCCCCAAAATGGGCGTGTTTGGTACGAAACAAAAAAGGTGAATAGTAAAATTTTGTAATTTCAAATGAATCCATTAGGGGTGTTACCAGGGCAGCCAAATTTGTCGATCCCAATTTGTCCAATGGAGAAATATTTCATAAAGACTTGGCTAGGTGTATATCTCTCAAATATGGTATCCACTTCATTTACTCGCCTCCATTCCAATGACTTTTCGGTAGGAATAGAATTTTTAGCTAATACTGAAGCAAAATAACGTCATAATGTCTATAGAAAAAACGTTTTACCTGCCGGAGCATTTTCTCAGCGCGAGCCACATCGAATCCATTCACTGTTTTATTCATTTAAAAAAAAAAAAATTGTTTAGTAGAGGAGTAAAATATTTCACAATAAAAATGCTTCAACCTAGCAGCCATTTCCGAAGATACTCATCGTGAGAGATAGGCAATTTGCAGTCCTTGATGGCGATCCTTAACTTTATAGTCACAAAGGGATCATAAGTTATCGTTTTAATTCATTAACCGCTTATTATAACAAATGAAATTGAACAAATAGTGGAGATCGGCTCCTGACGCAGCCATCTTGTTCTAAATTGCCACTCACCTGTTGAATCGAGATTTCAGCCTTTTTTGTCGGGTCACACTTTGGGTCTGCATCATCAAATCAATGAAATAATCAAAATAGTTGTCTCAACTTTTCAAATTTTGCCACTTGATAAAATCGCATACCGACGAAGGACTTCTTTTCAGTTTGCACCAAATTGCCATTGCAGTCTTGTTGATTAGTACTCATTCTTTTATCTGAAAACTGATTTTGACCGAATGAAGCTAAAATAGAAAGAAATCTTGTTTGTGTTTGTTGTTTTCTTTTATCGAGTACCTGCTGATGCAGCGTGGCAACTGGCCGAAATTGTGAGTGGGTGTCCATGACCGACAAAGCGATACGAGAAAAAGTGGAAATTCCAGAATAAGCCAATAAAGAAACGGAGCTTTTATAGGCAGACGCATAAACAATTTGCGATTTAAGCCTTTAATATGTCAGGGATTCAAAGTTGCACAATTTTTAAAAATATTGAATTCAAATTAAGCGGACTAGAAATCATGCAGAGGCCTACTTGGACAAGACGTTTGATGGGTGGATCGTGGACGCAGACAACTAAACAAAACGAACGTTGTATAGAAAGGGAACGAATGAGCGACACGTTTAATCCTCGCCAAATCCCGAGACTCAAATACTACCTCAATTGGTTGCTGGCTCCTAGTTTTATATTCTTTCTGCGCCCATTCGAAAGTTGTCACTCCTCAATCTTTGTTTTTTTGGGTCCTTATCCTTGATCCATTTAACTTTCACTGTGATTGTTGGAAAATACAAATGTCTGCCCACTTTCAAAAATGATTAGGGTGAGCAATCGGGACGACTAACAATGCAATTACCTCTGCATCATCCATTTGAGTTACATTCACAAGAATACTATGTTATAAATGACGTACATTCTGAGCGCAAAAAAACTTGCGATATTTTTTTATAGCATAGTTTATTGATTTTCTCTTCATTAATTAAATACACCATGACCATAACGGCGTTATACTTTATTATGCTTAGCTGGGAAACTTTGTTTATGATATCTGATGAATTTCAATATGATGGCGTGTCGATGACGATATGTCATCGCAGTTTCTTGGATTCTCATGCGACTGTACGTGTTACGATATCTAATTGTGAAATGATCTAACCTAACTCCCATTTCCGAAGATACTCGTCACTATAATGATGATAAAAAAAATGACGATTTAAAATGCAAAGCAATGTACCTATCTGACGTGTTGAGCGAACTGAAGTTCAGCTAGACTAAAAATAAAATTGTTCTTTTACCTCTAGAAACTGTCGTCTACTGCAGCCATTCTGGTTGTGGCTCCTATGATTTTAAGTGATCGCCAAAAGGACCGTGTGTGCTTTCACAGCTAAACCGAATAGCATTGTTACTGTACGGTTAAACGTGGTGGTGTTAAGGTGGTTTGATGTCGCTTCCACAATTTAGAATTTGACACTTTGTGACATATAGAAATGTGCCGATCTATATTGAATAAAAGGCTACGGCCATACAGCACAATAAATAAAGTTTTGTTTTTATATAATTAAAATAAATATGAAACTTATTAGATATTTAGAAAATAGGCTGTTGGTTCTAAATCTCAACCGATGCGCTGGGTAGATCGACGGCGATAAAGTAGCGCAGTTTTTTCGTTCGTAAATAACTGAACGAATTGTCAAATTCCAAAACATCTGATTTGAAATAAGTTGTGGTGAGTTCCACCTCATCCACCACGAACAAAAAGAGTATAAGGAAATGAGGGTTGAAACTTACATTTCCCAGGCTCTTCACACGTAATTTCACCTTCTTCCATATCCAGGTGACTGTCAACTCGACTCAGCGGAACAAAGTCAAAAGCGTTTCCTTTAGAATCCTTGCTGTAGACGCGGAATTTGATGTCACCTCCCTCCGTTATAAACTCCCATCTATTTTAAAATTTATATTGATTCAGATTGAATTAGAATTAAGAGAAATATTACATTTACCTCAACACAGAATTTGGAACGTCAACTTTGAATTTCAATTTTTTCCTTCCACCAGCACCGATGTTCATAGTTTCCATGTAGTCCTTGGCCACAGGTTGGTTATTACTCAGGTAATACGAAGAAGGAACTTCACCTCCCATATTAAACTGTTCCACCAAAAAATGTTTCCGTTACTTGGTCATGTAATTCTATACTAAAATGTTACCTTGCTAGGACATTTGGGATCGCCATTGGGATCGGTTAAAGTACCACCGTAAAAGGCAGGAAGTTGATGAGCGTCAATTTCCTCTAGTAAAGCGGAAGTCCATTGCTTAGTGTCGCAACCGAAAATTTTGATCTTGGGAATGTCCGTCTGAGGTATAAAAGGTTTGACCATGGCGAACAGATATGGGAAAATTTTCGGGGCTTCAATAAAAAGAAACAAAATGCCATGCAGGTTTTAGTCTTGATCAAACTGTTAAATTTACTTATGTTTAATCAATTACCATTAATAATGAATACTCGGCGAAGGTGATTGGGATAGTGGAACAAAAAACCTTTGATCATTTCAACGACAATCTCCATTGCTGTGCGCATAGAGAGTGTTAATACCAAGATTATCAAATCAAAACGAATACTGAATTTTACCTGGTTTGCAAGTGTACTGCCTCAATGCAAGTCCTTCATAGTCCATTATGATTGTCATTTTCTCGATGTTTTCTCCGGTTCGTTCTCCTGCTTCTTTGATTGAAAGGCAAAAGTTTTCAAACTGCCATGGAATGAATTGGAAATATTCCTTTTTGACAAGAGACAAGTGGAGCCCTATCGGTTTCAAAAAAATTACCAAACCAATTATGACTAGCATTTTATCCGTGCAAATTACCTCTGAAGTCTATCCTGCCCATACAACACACGAAGACTGCGTTTAAATGAAAAAAAAAGGAAATTACACTGATGAGTATGTTTAAATTAATACACAAGGTTAAATGAATTGCAATGCGCTAATAATGTATTGGGTTACCGGGGCTGCCGAATTTGTCGAGCCCAGCTTGTCCCATCGAAAAGTATTTCTTGATAATTTCGTTGGGCGTGTACGACTGTAAGATTCCATCCACTCCATTTACTCGACGCCATTCCAAGGACTTGAAAAGTTCAAAATACGCCTAACATTAAATATGCGCAGCTGAGAAATACCTTTGAAAAACTAAAAACCTGTCTCAGCATTTTCTCCGCACGAGTTACATTAAAATCTTGCACTGTTTCAGCCACATGCCAATACAAAAAATTGTTAATTAATGCGTTAAAAAATACCAATAAATTTCACAACCTATCAGCCAATTGAGAAGGTACTCGTCGCTAGAATCATGTAATGTGCAGTCCTTTATCGCAATTTTCAACTAAAAGAAAAAAAATTAATTTCAGAGCAACTGGAACGTAACACAAGTGGATTCCATCGTTATGCAAATCAGGACGGAAATTATTAATTGGCGGTTACATCGACTCACTTGCAGAACCGCCGTGTTGGCCTTGGTAACACAACCTGTTTTGAATTTGGTCCCTCCATCATCTGCAAACTACATTTCATGTGTATGTAGTTCAGTGAAACGTTTGAATAACTGGTTCCATATAGACAGTTAACTATAAACATACCTGGTCAAACACGATTGGCTGGACTTGTCGAACTTGCGTGAGGCTCATATCTGACCTACACAAGCCAACCGGGGAAAATTAACTTCTTTGTTGATTAAATAATACAATCAAATTAAAACTAATAAAGCCCAGAATTATTCGAAAAATGAGATAACTTACAGTGAAGCTCGTTTAGTGGGAGTTGTGCAGAAGATGCGTTCTCAAGTTAGCTAAACCGTTTTAATTCAACCAGATTTAAGTGTCCTAACGAGACAAGCACCGTGATAATACGATCTCCGCTACAAGCCTTGCAGAAGGCGAATGACTCCGAGTTTGTTTTGAAACGCCGGTCCTCTGCAGCCCGTTCTCAATTGTCCTTGACCGATTATTTCCTGCTATTGAGTGCAGGCATTTCGAAATTCCTTTCTCTTCACTCCATCCCCACCACATGGTTACGCAAATTTAAACGCAAATAAACAAAAATTTCTAAATAACGTTTCAAAATAAATGACTAAGCGTAAAAAAAGATGCTGGCATATGGCGAAATCAAAATCTAACAATCACAATCTCCTAGCTGACATTTTTTCAAACATAAATAATTCCTTTCACGAGAGATACAATAAATAAGATAACGGCCAGCTTTAATATGGTCACCATGTTGACGTATGCAAACACTGATTCAGCATTTTTGAGGCTATACGGAGCTGACTGCTGTTGCGGCTGACACGAAACTGAATGCTGCGGCTGAGACACAGCTGCTACTAGGTAGAGTTTCAAAAAAGGAGTGTGGGTAAAGAATTACCATATTTTGAAAAAAAGAAAAAAAAAGTGTGAGTAATGAAATTACCATATTTTGAACAACCGCACCAAAAATCTAACCACACCCCCAAACATTTTTGAAACTTTTTTTCTCGTCGTTTTCATTTAAATTTAGAGTAACGGTAACCAAAACACGTGCATTGACCTTTCATACCTGAGAGGTAGTGGTTAGAAACTTTGTTTTCGAAAAAAGGTTTGATGAATAATTTTCGCACCCACCCCATTAGATTATGCAAATAAAACTAAAAAGAAAAGCAAACTCCAGATTAATTGATTTCTGATGTATTTGATGTATTTGACAACAAATAATATTTATGAGCTAATTGTAAATAAGATATCGTTTTCCATGTGTTAATCAATCATGTGTCATAAAACTCTTGATAAAAAATAAAAATCATATTTTAGCTACGTGAATTTATCAAGGAGTTCAACTGAACGAATATCATCGTACGTGTATTTTCATGTTCTCATCCGAGAGCTGTTTGACTTCCGGGTACTGGAGGATCGACAGCGACGTAGTAACGGACTTTCTTGGGTCGTAAAATGCTGAAAGTGTTATCAAACACCACCACGTCTAAACAGGAAATGAATAAATGTACTATTTTCTAATAGATGAAATATATGTTGTCAGCTGAAACATTTACATTTCCCTGGTTTCTCGCTAACGAATTCGCCTTCTTCCGTGACCAGGTGACTTTCAATTCTGCTCAAAGGTACCAAGTCCACAATGCCTTCCTCGGCACTTTTGTAATAAACTCTGAAGCCAATATCTCCTCCCTCTGTCATGAACTCCCATCTGTTTAATGACAAATTGCGTTATTCATTCTGATTTCCCAATGATTTCCTTTAATGTCGTATGTTTTTTTTTTAATTGAGGAAATTAAAGCGTACCTCAAAATTGAATTGGCGACATCAATTTTGTATTTCAGTTTCTTAAATCCACCTGCTCCGGCGATAATGTTGATGGTTTCCATGTAATCCTTGGGCACAGGTGTGCTGTTGCTCAGGTAATACGAATAAGGAACTTCTCCGCCCATGTTCAACTATAAATGGACAATTTGACAAGAATGTTTAACAGCTACTTGTTTGATTTAAACAAGAAGGATCGATACCTTGCTAGGACATTTCGGATCTCCGTCAGGATCGACCATAGTGCCCCCGTAGTGAAGCGGTAAGTTATCAGCTTCTATTTCTTCCAGTAAAGCGGCTGCCCATTCCTCTTTGTCGTGTCCAAAAATCCTCATCTTATCAAGAGTAGCTTGATGCATAAATGGTTTCAAAAAGTTGAAGATGACTGTGAAAATCTTGGGTGCTGCAAAATGTCCCCAAGCAGATCACAAGATTCATAAGAAAATGTTTAGTCATGTTGGGTTAAGTTATTTTAACAAATTACCGTTAATAATGAAGATTCGCCGGAGGTTTTCCGGGTAATTTAACTCGTAAACTTTTGTCTGTTCAGTTCCCGTTTCCATAACTAGAGCAGACGAAAAATTCGTTTATCATCGATAATATTAAAAAAAAAAACAATTTCAACGGTAGCTTGTGTGTACATTACCTGGCTTGTATGTCATTTGTCTCATTGAAAGATTTTCCATGTCAGCGACGAACGTCATTTGGCAATATTTATTTTTTCCATTGCTCAAAGTCTCATCCAGCATTTCCTTGTTCACCTTTTCGGTCATGTAGGCTTGAAAACGCATGAAATCTTTTTTCGTGACGGACTGCAAAATCCCACGCAAATCCATATTTCCCTGGGCGCAAACGTAAACTGCAATTCCAAAATGAAAGTAATATTATAATTGATCACTAAATTGTTCTCTGGTTTTCTCAATGGTTTACGACGGCAAGTCTTTTGCTTGTAATAGGAAATCTAAAGCATATATACTGACCGGGGCAGTTGAACTTGTCGTATCCTATTTTTCCAAGAGAATAATATTTCTGGAAAACTTCAGGTGGAGTCCATTTCAAGATGTCATCCACTCCGTTTATCTGCCGCCACGCCAATGACTAGGATCATGGTTTGATACGTTGTTAAACATCAAAGTATTTGTGACAATTTCGTGCTGCAGTTGTATATACTTACTGCACGTAGCATTTTCTCGGCTTCGTTGATGTTGTAGGATCGCGCTAATCAGATTGTAATATCACCCATCAGAACAACAATCAGGATTATTTTTATATGTGTGTGGGAATTATCCGAAACTAAACTTTACTGGTGCTTACCGATGAGCCATTTCAGAAGGAATTCATCTCTTGTATCCACCAACTTACTAGTGCAATCCTGAACCCGTTCCTTAAACTGGATTGAGTACGAAACAAATTAGAACAACCAATTAAAATTAAAAAGTTACTAGAAAATGAAAGTAAAAGTCTCTTTTTGGCGACCGGTCACACGGTTACAAAGTAAAATTACGACAATAGCAACGCTGTAGCCTTGAGGTGGATTTCCGCGGGACACGTAGAATAGTTTTTAATTGTTTTTTTAAATTTACCTCCGTGAGAGCACGCTTTGATTCTTCATCCAGCTGATCTAGAGGCGACTCCATTTCGATTCAGTATTGGGAATTAAATCACGGCGCTATAGTCAGCCAAACGGGTACATTAATATTGCCCTCACCGCAGACGTGTTATCGAGATAATGTGTAGATGTGTTTGTTGCCATGCCAGTTGTATAAGATAACATGCGGTTCGATAAGCGATAGATTCCATCCCTCATAGATTAACATTTGCCTTATAACGGAACACCTAAAGTGGGGGGTCTAAAGTGCATGCATGGGCTATTATATAGAATTAATACAGGGCTATACAGACTGCTTATATGGTTCTAACCTTGCGCTAAAAATTTACAACTATTACTCTATGTTTTCTTTTACTGTACATGTTTTGACGGTTTGGTGTGTTGTTTGGCGATAAAAACCAGAAAACTATTTAAAAACTCAAATAAACATTTCTGTTTATTTTTTAACTGATAAAACAAAATATTTGTATCTGAATTTGCAATGGCATTGAATATTGGAGAACGTGTGTTTTTTTCCCCTCATCCGACAACGGCAGTTGTTGGAATTCCGGGTGGTGGAGGATCGACGACGACGTAGTAACGGACTTTCTTGGGTCGTAAAATGCTGAAAGTGTTATCAAACACCACCACGTCTAGACAAAAAAAAATAAATGAAATAATATCCTACTCTTTCTCAATGGATGAAAAAAGTGTCATACATTTCCCTGGGTCCTCGCAAATGTATTGGCCTTCTTCCGTGACCAGGTGACTTTCTATTCGACTCAAAGGTACCAAGTCGATGATGCCTTCCTCGGCACTTTTGTAATAAACTCTGAAGCCAATATCTCCTCCCTCTGTCATAAACTCCCATCTGTTTCATGACAAATTGCGTTATTCACTCTCATTTCCTTTAATGTCGTATGTCTGAAGAAATTGATGCGTACCTCAAAATTGAATTGGCGACATCGATTTTGTATTTCAGTTTCTTAAATCCGCCTGCTCCGGCGATGATGTTGATGGTTTCCATGTAATCCTTGGGCACAGGTGCGCTGTTGCTCAAGTAGTACGAATAAGGAACTTCTCCGCCCATGTTGAACTAAATGGACAAAGAATTTTCAATAAGAAAATTAATTAAGGGCAAGTTCTGAAGATTTTACCTTGCTAGGACATTTTGGATCCCCGTCAGGATCGACCATAGTGCCGCCATAGTAAAGTGGCAAGTTATCAGCTTCTATTTCTTCCAGTAAAGCGGCTGCCCATTCTTCTTTGTTGCATCCGAAAATCCTTATCTTGTCAAGTGTAGCTTGATGCAGGAAAGGTTTCATAATGTTGAAGATAACTGTGAAAATCTTGGGCGCTGCGTCCGGCAGATCATCAAATGGTCAATGATTATTTTGGCTCCGCAATTTCATTCCAGTTACTACATTACCGTTGATAATGAACATTCGACGGATATTTTCCGGATAATTTGATTCGTAAACTTTCGTCTGTTCGCTTCCGGCGTCCATAACTATCGAGAAATAATTTCGTCATCAATCTAATTTTGTTTGCCTTAATAAAATTTAACCTTAACCTGGCTTGTATGTCATTTGCCTCATTGAGAGGCCCGTCATGTCACCGATGAACACCACCTGGCAATTTTTATTGGTTCCTGTGCGCAAACTTTCCTCCCGCATTTCCTTGTTGATCCTTTCGGTCGTGTAGGCTTGGAAACGCATGAAATCCTTCTTGGTAATGGACTGGAAAATCCCTCGCAAATCCATATTTCCCTGAGCGGAAATGTAAACTGCGATTTAACCACGAAAAATGTTTAATTAATGGTTGGATCGGGTTGGATCCATTCAGCCAATTTAAAATTCCAGAAATTGTTCTAACCGGGACAGTTGAATTTGTCATGTCCTAGTTTTCCCAGGGAATAATATTTCTGAAGGACTTCAGGGGGAGTCCAATTTAAAATGTCGTCCACTCCATTCGCCTGCCGCCACGCCAGTGACTATATATGATGATATGTTGTAAAACATCAAAGTATTTTGATAATATAACCTGCTGTAGTTGTATATATATACTTACTGCGCGCAGCATTTTCTCGGCTTCGGCGACATTATAAGACCGAGCTAATCAAATTGTAATTCAAGCATTAATAATAATGAACTTGTCAATTGCATTGCTGATGTATCAAATAAGTTCTAATCTGCTTACCGACCAGCCATTTCAGGTAGAATTCATCCCTCGTATCCAACAACTTGCTAGCGCAATCCTGAACCCCTTCTTTAAACTGGATCGAGAAACCCAAAAACAAATCAGAACACATTTCACAATTTTCCTAAATGAGTAGCGGGGTATAGAAATGAAAGCAAAAGTCTCGTCTGTTGGGCGAAACTGGTCAAATTTGATAAAAGTATAGTGACTAAAATAGGAACGAGCTCGTTTATTTCGCAACAGACGGTCTATATACTATTTGGGACATGGAATAATGTTTTTCAATTGTTTGAAATTTACCTCCGTGAGCGCAAGCTTTGATTCTTCATCCAGCTGATCCATATTTCTGTTTCCCCAATTAGGTGGAGAAACGGCGGAGAAACGGGCGGGCACAACTTATTGCTCGACCCGCAAACGCGTTATCTGAGATTTGCAGGCACATCATGTTTTTGTTTACCACGCCAGTTGTGTTTAAGATAACATCTAATTCGATAAGCCATATCCCCGCCTCATAAGATTATACAATTTGCCCAATAAAGCGACCCTAGAGTAGACACCATATAAAGCTTATGAAATAGAAGGGATAAAATGGTCGTTAGACGGACGTGAAGGATTCTAAATCATACACCATTTCTTGCTCAAGGCCAATTGCACAAGGCATTAACAGCACACGAATTAACGACAAGATTAGAATTGTTTTTTTTGTACCCCAAGAAAACGGAAGCCTTTTTTCCAAAGTGAAATAATTTTGTTTATTTTATTCAATCGGCAGAAGAAATAATTTTATCTAAATTGTAATTATTTGAAATCTCAGGTGCAGCTAGGTGTGAGAGTTGTCTAAGATTCACATTTGCTCACGTCAATGCTGTACCAAAGCTTCTTGGAACGGAAATAGCTGTAGGAATTGTCAAACTCGATGACGTCTAAAAAGAGAATAAAAAAAAAAAATTAATTCTAAGCAATTCAAAATTATTTTTTTTAAATGATTAAAGTCCCCTCACATGTGCCGCTGTATACACAAACAATTTCACCCGCTTCCATCATTTGGTGACTGTCAACGCGAGCTCGCGGTAGCACAATCACTTCTTTGCCGTCATCTTTCTTGACGCAATTGATTTGGAAACCCACGTCACCATCCTCTGTCATAAACTCCCACCTGCTCCATTACAAAGAATAATTAGCGACGCTAAAATAAATGATACGATACAACAAACAAAAATGACCTCATCAATGATTTGGCTTCTTCGACAATGATTTCAATTCGTTTCCGATTTCCGGCCGGAACTAATTCACTTTTCAGGTGGGCTCCGCTGGCTCCACTTTCGGGCTTTTTATTATTGATGTAGTAATTCTTCGGCACTTCTCCGCCCATGTTGATCTGCATTCAGATTATAACGTTGTTAAGAAATTTAAAAAAATAAAAATATTGTAACTTACTTTAGTTAGGCAGAAAGGATTTCCATCGGGATCGGTCATGGTGCCTCCGTAATGAGCGGGAAGTTGATCGGCGTCAATCTCCTCCAGCAACGCTTCTTTCCAAGCTTTGGCATCCTGAGAGAAAATGCGCAATTTGGCTAAAGTGGCGGCGCTGAGAAACGGTTTGACCAAGTTGAAGCCCACGGAAAACACCTGAGGTACTAAAAATTGGTCACTGTCAACTGGACTTGAATGAAACTGATTAAACAAATAAAACAAATCAACTTACCGTTGATAACGAATACGCGGCGAACACCTTCCGGGTAGTTGGTTACAAAAAGGTTGGTGGTTTCCATTCCAATGTCCATAACTTGTTTGATTTAGAAAGGGTTTGATTTAGTATTTGTTATCGTTTCTTTTTTTTTTTTAAATTAGAAATCATTTTCAGTGTGAATTATCAATATGTGTTACATTGTTTGCTCATTTGATTCACGGAGAAATCGGCCATGTCGATGATGAGTGTCTGATAGGATACAGGTTTGCCAGAGCGCAGAGCATTTTCCATCATTAGGCGGTGGCTCATTTCGGTTATGTAGACCATGTAACGCAGGTAGTCTCGCTAGTGAATAATTCAAATTAGGTTTTGGGGTGTTAACTGAAATGCATATTTTTAAATGAATGTACCTTGGTCACGGATTGCAATATTCCCGTCATATCCGTCCGACCGAAAGCGTTGATCCACACTGAAAAGATTGGAGAAAAAATCAAATTGAATTTTATTTTTTCTCTCTGCTTTTCTTAAATCATTTTTAATTAATCTTTTTGTTACCAGGACAATGAAATTTGTCGTGTCCAGTTGCTCCGAGGGAGTAATATCTGGTCAATACTTCCGGAGGCGTCCATTTGTCTAGAATTGTGTCGACCTGGTTTATTTGACGCCATTCTAACGACTTCAATATTCGAATTAATTTAAATATTGTGCGATATAAAAATATATTGTGCTATTTTGAGAATTGACTTACTTGGCGAAACATCGTTTCGGATTTAGCTAAATCGAATTCCCGGGCTGTGATCATTGATAAAACAATTAATTTTCACCGAATGAATTAAATTGTTAACGCCATACGAAAATGATTAATACCAATGAGCCATTTGATCAGGTGGGCGTGGGTGGTGTATTCTGGTAGCCTGCAATCCGCCACATTATTTGCAAACTGTTGGTGAGAAAAAAAAAACGGAATTAATAAAAGATTGAAACATTTTTATAACGGCCCAGATTTCTACGTGTATAAAGCACTGTAAGTTTTCTTCGCCCTTTTGCTCCGAAAACCCGCTGGGTTTAAAACAAAAAAAAAGCATAACAGGTTGGAATTTAAAAAGCTTGCCACAGCTTTCTCTGCCACTCACATTGTTACCTCATTCTATCTTTGATTAATACACTATCCGCGTTCAGCGTGGCGAAATTTCAATACTGGCGAAAATTTAACCTTCGTCTATTATTACAATTAAAAAAGACGATTTTAAATACCTGGTCGAATAAGTTTCGTTTCTCTGGGCTTAGTTGTGTAAGGTCCATGACCGAGAGAAAAGAGAAATTTTCCTCTCGGAATAGTAGAAAGAAAGAAAGTCCCGAGATCCGTATGTTAGATTGCGCGGCTCAACTGGAACTTTTCGAGTTAAGAGTTAAACTTTTTGATCGTTTTGACACTTTCAATTGTCAAAACATGGTGTTGGCTGTTTGTTGGGTTTTAACTCGACCTAATAGTTCCACTACGTCAGTTCGTGTTGTTCCACTGTGATTTCGCTTTATAAGTGCCCAGTCTGAACGAGAATAGCAGTGCGATGCGACCGATCTGTTGGGTGGTTCACACATCAAGAAGGCAAGCGAACGAATGTAGGCTAAGGCCATTAGATTTTTTGGATTCTAGCAATATTATTATCAGAGAGGAAAGCAGGTTTCCTTTCCTGGTATTTCTTCTTGCAGGCCCTCTGATGTTTACTGAATGCACTACGTGCTGTTGCCCTAGCGCTGTATTTTGCTCCCGGCGGCTTATCCCGTTAATAACAGCCTTATGTATTCACGGCGGCCTGAATTATTACAGGTTATTCAGTAATCACTCCACAAGTTTATAAACTCGTAAATTATGCGATCCGCGGGGGGATATAAACTGCAGTCAAGGTTTTCCTGAAGAAAACTTAACACACTGCTGCGCCGCTACGTCTCAGGTGTGACCAAAACACGTATCTTGGCTATCACATTTTATTATATATTTTTTTATTTGAAACATTTCACTTTTTTAAAATTGGTCTGGTTGTTCTGTGTCAAAGTCAACATCTCGAAAATAATCAAAAAGGCAAGTCTATAACAAATTTGGGGGAGTGTTTTCACACAAGTCTAGATACGGTATCATGTCTGATTCCAATAGCTGATTTCATGGGAAATCAGATCTAGTTAATCTAAGCAAATAAGATTAAACTACAAAAAGCTGAAGGGATATCGGTTTCGATTCAAGGCCCAAGGGAAGTGACGTGTAGGGAATAATGGGAATAAGTAAGTTGCGTTCAGTGTATGACAACTCATTGATGATATTCATTATATCTGAGAGTGTCCTTGATCTTATTATTTTGGTCTTTTCAAATCTGAAGTTGACCACATTAAATAACTACAGTTAAAATTTTTGAAACATCATTCAACAGCGCTTTAAATCGGTTTAGATCTTCATCGAACCAATGAAACCAAGTCGTAGTTCACATTTCTATTTGTTTTTGGCTTATTTCTCAGTTGAATTTCCCGGGTAATGGCTGAAACTGAAAAACCTTTCTCGGATTTCCGCAAATTAGTAGATATCGTAGCAGACGCTTCCGCATGGAGACCCAGAGCGCCACAAAAATCAAACTTTGCCGGTGTATATTCTTGTTTTGATTTTCAAATTAAAAGTTAAATTTACTGAGTTACAAATTCTCCGACTTCACGAATAACTAAACTGTTAAAGCAGTGATTAAAGTGCGAAAATATGCCTAACATAAAATCGTTTTACGTGACTGTCCTCTCTCAAGCCCTATCTCCTTGTGAGGAATTTCTAGCTGCTGGAACCAATTTTGGGAATGTCAACATATTTAAGTATTGAATTTATTCTTAAAATAATATTACTGAAAAAAAAAATTTTATTAACATGTATCTCTTCCTAGTATCAAAAGTTTGTATGCCGAAGATGAACAGGGTCCACGTGAAAGCCTCACATTACCACAGAAATGCTTTTCTGTCAGTACCAAACCTTTGCAAGCTATAACATCTTTAAATGATAACTTACTCGTTGGAGGCAAGAACTGTATTGAGGCATTTAGCTGGAATCAATTGGTGCTTCCACAGAATAGTGATGAGAAGGTGAAACCTTGCTGGAAAGTTGATCTTCGCTTGCCAACGTAACCATATTAGAATATTCTGATTATTACATTTATCATAATTAACTGTTGGTTTTATGTAATTTTATAGTGACTTTGGCACTAAAGAAACTGTAGATTGCATGATTAACGGTGAAAACTCAACTTTTGTTGCTTGTGGAGACAACAATATTCATCATGTAGATCTTGAATATGGGAAAGTTAAACAAACCTTCTCTGGTCATACTGATTTCATTCACTCAATGTCCCTGGTGTATGTAGATGTAGTTACAATTCAAGTTATTGCATAAAAACATTAATTACTTTTTATTGTGTGATAGTGGGAATCAGCTATCAAGTGCAAGTGAAGACGGAACAGTATGCATCTGGGATACTCGAAAATCAAAACCTAATCACGTAATTACACCACATTTGGAGTCTAAACTGAATCGACCCCATCTGGGAAAATGGGTTGGTGCTGTTGCTATGAATGAAGATTGGTTGGTAAGTCTTGTTTAAGGAAGTAATCTAATCGATGAGAAATCACTACAGTTGTTATTTGTCGCATATCATAGGTGTGTGGAGGAGGCCCGCACTTAGGACTTTATCATTTACGATCTTTGACAATGAGTAGAGTATTACTCGAAGAAGACGTCCATGGTGTTAACAACGTTATGTTTCACGAAGACAATATAATCGTCGGCGTAGATGGACCGTTTGTATACCAATGGTAATTTTTAAAAATTTAAATTTCCCCCTTGACACTAATGTGTGAGCTGGGTCAATTATTTTTAGCTTATTTTCGGGAGATATTACCGTCAAAATGCCTACAAGTCCCCTTAGAGTCTACAGTATTTGCCTCCAGAAAAAGGATGCAAATAAAGTAAAAAAATATTATGATAATGAAATGAAAAACAAATATAATCTTTGGATTGTTATATTAGTTGCTATTCGTCGGCGGATCCGGTGGAGACATTGACATTTGCACCAGTTCTAAACTACAAGATCAAGTGATTCGTTGTCTTTCATGAATTATGTATCGTCATTTGAACATTTTCATCTCGCTTGCCCTTCCATCAATTATTATACAAAAAAAAACAAAGACATCTGCCATGTCTTTAGATTAATAATGTCAAATTGTGATGTTTTATATCGAGTAATGTTCACAAGAAAATACATCGTGATAATTTATTTCTGGGTTTATTGAATCAATGTTTATTTTAGGAGTGCAATTTAAAAAAAATTAAAATTTATAAAACATGCATTGACGGCATTGACGGAGATTGGTCCGTGACCTGGCCGTGATTAAATTGATTGGCCAACAACGCGCGAGCTCTAGAGGAAGGAAGGAGATTTGGCAACGTCAAAGGCTAGGACGAAGCAAGCAACGTGCTTGGAAAGACTTCTCAACTTGAGAGAAGACTTCTCAAGTTCCTCTCAACAAATTTACGTTTTGATTTCATTATGTCCGAATTGCAGTCAGCATTACTTCTTAAAAAACAGCTAGCAGGTAATTCAGTTGTTCTTGGAACAGGTTATGTAAGATGAAGAGCGTGCGAGTCGCTGTACTTTTTATTTGTTTCACCAGTTTCACTCATTCAATGGCGTTGGCTGACGGCTTTCTTGTTTGTTATATGCTTGACTTGAAATTTTTTATCGAGTTTAAGTGTTGTTTTAACATTCGTTTATTTGTCATTTCATCATTTTTGCAGAGTTAAACAAGAACCCTGTTGAGGGTTTCTCTGCTGGACTCATCGATGACAGTGACATTTATCGATGGGAAGTCCTGCTCATTGGACCACCCGACACTCTTTAGTAATTTTTTTATTAATGTTTTAATGAATTGTAATATCATTTTTATCATTTGAAATTTGACAGTGAGGGAGGGTTCTTCAAAGCACACATCTACTTCCCCAAAGAGTACCCGCTGAGGCCTCCCAAAATGAAGTTCATTACAGAGATTTGGCACCCTAATAGTAAGTTGTGTTTTATTTAATTCATTATTTTATCTATGTATATCTAATTATATTATTTCCAATAGTTGAGAAGAATGGTGATGTTTGCATATCTATACTTCATGAGCCTGGAGATGACAAGTGGGGTTACGAGAAAGCTTGTGAGCGGTGGTTACCCATTCACACTGTGGAAACTATTATGATCTCGGTCATCTCTATGCTGGCAGACCCCAATGATCAGAGCCCGGCTAATGTAGACGCAGCCAAAGAATGGCGAGAGAACTTCCCAGAATTCAAAAGGAAGGTGGCAAGGTGCGTTCGCCGGAGTCAAGAAGAAATGTTGTAAGGAACCGAGTAAAGATGAAATAGGCAGTGTAATGTCATCCAATAATTCAGTTGTGTCAAGCCCCCTCGACAGGATTTTCTCCTGCCTAACTGAATTTTAGGAAGGATTTCTCTCCAAACTCGCTCATTTGTCTTATTTTTCCTCTCCGATTCTATATTGCTTTGAATTCTATACAAAACAAAATAATAAAAGAAACGTTTCGAAAACTTCACAAACGAAATGTTCAGAGGAATGTCATGAAGGTAGGCCATGCATGAAATCTAGGATTAAAATTTTCTGATGAAAACTTAGTTGCCTGTTGCAAACCGAAAAATTTAACTAATGAATTCTCCAACCTTATTTAAATGCAAGAGAAAAACAAAATTCAAACAAGTTATGTCACCACAACTTGTAGTTTCACCTCGTGATATCTTGTCATTTTATATATTTTTTTAAAAGCAAGTTTTCTTCCTTCTTTCCTCATCTTTGAAATTAACATTTCCTTACTCGTCACCCTTCAATTTATCCCATACGGGTGATTGTGTGTGCGTGTTTTTGCACGTCTGAAAAGCAATTTTTGACAAGAATAAATGTCGATTCAGGCCTTGTATTTTGAGCAATCCATTATGATTCACAATTTTCAGCTCCAGTTAAGGATTTCTTGCGTCCTTCGTTTGAATTGCGCAAAGCAATTCCCAGTAACCCGAAAAGAGCAGCACCTATTCAAATTTACATAATTTCTTATCCCATAGATTTAAAAAAAATTATTTTATGAAATTTACTGATCAAGAAGAATCCTGGATAAAACAGAATAAGAGTCTCCCTGTATCCCATAAGCTTGCTGATTGGAGTAATGATGACTGGCAAATTACCTCCAACCTATTAGAATTGCATGTAAGTTATCATTTCTAATAATAAAATAAAATTTAACTTTAATACATTGTTCATAACGAATAAGAAGACAGCAATAACGAAGGAACACGCTGTGGATGGCACCAATTCGATCAAAATGGCGAAAAGTACACCAAACCACATTTCGGCAAAAAGATACGCAATCAGCAGAGATGCAAAGCAGTAGGGCGGAGGTAGGAGCAACACACCTGCTGCAAACGGGCTTGCTACCGCCTGGCTAGCTGCCAAAACCCAAGCCCTAATAATTTAAAAAAAATCATTATCATCAAACTTACAGGTAAGACCAAAATCCAATCACAAAATTCATACCTAGCTTGAAGTCCTGCCCGTTTAACAATACGATCCGAAACAGCTCCACCGATCAAAATTCCGCTTGAACCGCCCACAATAGACACCAGAAACAGCCAAAGTCCCACGTCAGTGCCAGGATAGTAGTAATCGAAGTAGAGTTGGCTGTTGTAAGCCCAGGAAAATCCAGCTACCCAAAAGAACTCATCTTAATTCCAAATGCAAATTCTTGACGAGAAATCGAAGCACTCAACCAGTGTGTCTGACACAAGCGCCCAGGCAAAGAAGCAGGACAAACGGATGAAAGAAATGGCTCAAATTGATCCATGCATTGTTCCAGGTAGACGAAGATTCCACTTCCGTTTTTGAATTGTGTTCATTTTCCAACTGAAAAGTATCATCTTTCTTTGAGCGATTTGAAGAGCGCGGGTCAGAAGTCGTCAAGAAGAGCAGAGCCGCAAAGAAAAATCCTGGGATGCCACTCAAATAATAAGCCCATCGCCATCCCTAGTCATGCACGAATTTAAAACTGAATCAAACGGAAATTAAAATTCTTTTGATTACCTGGCCGAGGATGTCCAACGGAGGAATATAATTGCCAACGACATAACTTAAACCATAGCCGAAATAAATGCCCCAGTTCACCAGTCCAAGAGCAGCACCGTGTAACGACTAAAGGTAATTGAAACAAACATAAAAAATTGTCAACATCTGATAATGACATTGCACTTTTACTTGTGGAAACAGGGTCATCACTAAACTGGCCGACACGGGCTGACAGGCGGACTCCCTAATTTGAAAGCAAAGTCAGTATTTATTCATGTGATCTGATGAGTGTAAAATTGTTACCCAAACGCCACACCAAATCTGAGGAAAATTAAATGCCAAACTTCTTGTGCAGTTCCCATAACAATGGTACAGGTACTAAAAACAATTGTGCTGATAGCTAAGATCACGATCCTGTTTTTAAAAAATGTTTTTAAAAATTGTCAATTAGATAAATATCATTAATGTACCGGTTATATCTGTCAGCTAATGCTCCAATTAAAAGGCCACCAATACTAAAGGCGAGTATAAAGCTTGGTCCGGCGAGTATTTGATATTCGATGCCCATTCCATTGTAGTCCCACTGGCAGAATGAACTACCACCCGTTTGATCCGTCAGCACATTGTCGCATCTATTATCGTTAAAAAAGTAAACAAAATTACAAATTCTACACCCAACAATTACGTGATCAATTTACGTTTCTTGGTTTAAGTAGTCTGAGCACGTCGTATTGCCACCGCCGAGATGGACCGGAACGGACTCATTTCTCAAACAGCTCTGATCGCCGTACTCGAGATCTTGCGACATGGCCCGACTGGTGGTTCCAGGTAAGAAATGTGATAGTTCTCCAATGCCATAGCATAGCGACATGAGTACCACCATGTACCATGCTTTACTACGCTTAACAGCCTTCGTCAAATCGGTAGCCGTGTTGTCCAGTGTAGGTGCGATCGCCTGGATTCCACTCTCGTCAACCATACATTCTTCCTCCATTATCAAATCCGCTGCGTATACAGTCAGTATTAGTAATAATATTCAAAGCCAAACCCGTTAAATTCATTTAATCGTTTGATACCCACTGAATTTGTCTGGAGAACGATGCTCCTTTCACGTATTTCTGAAATCAATCAAGTTCAAGTTCAAATTCAAATGTTTTAGTTGGAGTTGTAGATACGGTTAACAGATGGAGCGAGAGTGGCTATTTCCAAGTTAAATTACATAAACACACAACAGCGTGATTATTACGCAAAACAAATTTTAAGTTAGCGTCCAACTTCTTGTTCTAAAGTTTGTCGCATGAAGCAACCGTTCGAAATCTAACTAGAACCGCACCATGCCAAGAATATTGCCCAACTACTAATTCAAGATGCAGAAAACTAAAAACATTGAAAAGTGAAAATGTAATATACTTGGCGTGTCAGATCGATCGAGTACTGACACCTAGGTGCTCCGCTTAGGACAGAGATTAGCGCCCACTTTGTTTTCCCGTCTGATAAGAAGTCCTTGTAGTTTGGGGTTGTCGGGCGAAAACCGGAACTGCTGCCACAGCGCAGACACTAAGCTTTCACGAACTTTGATCGATGGGATCTGACCCTGTATAGAAAAGAGATTTGTTCGGGGTGGGCTCTAGTCATTTCTTAAGGCCGTAGAACATGTAGGACTGCTTTCGTTTGAATCGATAACTGTACAGTCGAGCGCCAAAATATCCACTAGCGGCCGAACTACAGACTGGGTAAAGGCGCCAATTAATGACGGAATCGAATATCGTGTAATCAGATATAACTTGGCGTTTCTCAGCTTTCGCTGGAATTTGAAAAAAAAGAACGAGATAGGCGACATTAACTTGGAAACCCAATCAAAGTAAAATAATCTTAGGCCTAAGGATGTCTAGTTAGACAAATCAAATTTGAAAACAAGCACCGTTAAAGATCCAGAATCTCTCTCTGCCTTTGAATAGTACACGTGCCACAGAAATATTTGATCTTACCTGTATTCCTAGAAAGCGAAGGTCAAATTCATTTTTTTCTGTTACTTACCTTTGCAACAATGCAAAAAAGAAAGGGGTGAAATTGAATCCTTTTTGAAATTTGACCGCAGACAAAAGAACGTTGGCATTCAATATGCTAGGCACGAAAAAGGAAACAAAAATACCTGCATCTAATCCTTCATATTAAAAAAAAACGCCCATTTGTTTTTCTTTGAATGTAACTGAACTAATGCGCTCTGGGTGTTATTCTCTATTGCATTAGGTATTTCTATTAGTAGAAGGTGTAGGTAAGCAAACCGATTTACAATAGGTTAAAAAAAACGTATAAAGGGGGATTTACACAGTTTGTTAAGTTGTCAAACACAAGTTTTAATCAAACCACTGAATTTCTTTTTTTTTCAGATCCTCAATTGATTCGATTTCCGCTAGATTTTCACCAACGAGAAAAGACTGTCACCTGGAGAAATGGAAAACAATACTTTCTGTTGGATCAACTGTCCTGTTAAAGTGTCAACTGACTCTTCGACTGTGCATTACGTCATGTCATTATCAAAGTCCTCAGTGACCCTGTGATATTTCTTTAAGTGATCCGCTGTCCGCCGAGTGATTAAAGTCAGCTCATCGCAACATTCTGGAGTTTCTACCAATCCTGCAACCCTTAAGCAATCACGGATAAAAGGTAGGACAATGAAACACTTAATCTCTTTCAAGTGAATCAACAAGCGCTGCTAGACCGTAAAACAAAACAATTAACAGTCTCCCAAAAGCCCTGAAATTGTTTTGTCAATCGTAAATTTTACAACAGATTTTATTAGCCAAGTAATAGAGGTGTAAACGCAACAGAGTTAAGGTACTTGTGTTGTTTGTTTCTCCGGTGAAAAATCTTTTCTGATCAAATGTAACCGTGAGTTTATTGTCCATCTGCTCTCGTTGAAAAAATGAAATGAAATTTGTCTTTTTTCGAATTGACCGTTTGGTTTGCAACGCCGGGATCATTTAAAGTGCAATGGGTCAGGTTATCATAAAAATTCTCAGTAGCCCATTGAGAATTGTTGAGCTGGGCGACAGAATCTGTTAGCCACGTAATAGAGGTGTACACGTGACAGGGTTCAGGTACTTCTGTTGCTCCTCCGACGAAAAATCTTAATGATTAAAATAAAATGTTAATTGTAATTCGTTTAGGGTATGCCCTCCAAGTGTTATCGCAATCCGTACCTGTCGGAAATGCGCACTGTGATCCCCGCTTTGGCTGTACACAATCCAGTGAGAAAAGTATCGTCAAAAGGTAGAAACGGCGTCGTTTGGGAAGCAGCTAATAAAGGGCCGATCGTGATTCCTGGCATTAGAATAGCCGCTCCTCATGATTTAAGATTTTGGTCAATTCAGTTATTGAATTCAATTAAAATGTTACACAATTTAGTACCTCTGAAATAAGTGGGATAGTTTGACCAAGGCCATTCCTCGAAACTAAGGTACCACGTTCCACCTGTCAGTAATGTTTAAAAAATTGAAAAATGCGTAATCAAAGTGAATTTCAGAAATTGAATTCAGAGATAAACCCACCCCTATTTGGTAGGCCCTCGGAAAAAGATCCGTACATGCTGTGCTCGGATGAATTTAAATTCTTCATGACCGTAACCAAATTCCGGGTATTGACGTACACGTCGTCGTCAACTTTCAAAACATAATCCACCCGAGAACAGTGGTCGTTTACCCAGTTCAATAGACCAACTACTTTGAGCGTCAGATTGTAATAGTCGTCAATCATTTCAATTTGAAGAATGTCACCGTACGTCTTTCTCTCTTCTTCGATCCGCTTCTGGATTCCGTCATCGCCTTCCGTCAATCCGACAATGAAACCGAATCCAGCCAAATTCATTAAATTAAGATCAGACTGCATTTGCAAGTGTCGTTGCCATGTTCGACGAATAATGTCTCGTTTGTGGAAGTATTGAGGTGCGGATATAACCGCCACGAAGAGACTGGGACCACCGCGAACGATCGTATCTCGACACCGGGAAATTTGAATCGGGTAATTGAACGATGTCACATCGTTTAACACGGGCCCGAAATCGGGTCGCAAGGGTTTGACGTTTAGCAAATATTTTCTTCTAGTTTTAGCCACGACATAGCGAGTGTGAGTTTCCACGCCAGGGTACCGAGTATCACGCAATTGGCTGGCTAAATATTCGAAAAAATCACGATTGATGACAGTTAAATTTTCATCGGATGACGAGTGTTGTTGCTCTTTAATCGGAGGCTGAACATCGTTTGAATGCGCGCACGAATTCAATGCCTGAGTTAAGCGATGGGAATCATTTTGAGCACGTCGAAATTCACTTGTTGGGTTGAGTCTTTCGTGTGCTTCAAAGAAAACGTAGACGGTAACTGCCAAGCTGAGCCAAATCAATCCTAATCGCAAATGTGTAGCGACACCCATTATTAAATCAAGAGGATGAAGCCGATTGAGAAATAACAAACAAAGTCCGCTTATTCCGTAACTCTCGTTTCCCGCATTGTTACTCTTACAGAGAACGGTAGACTAGCTTTGCTTACAACTGCTCCTATAGGAATATAGGCACGGCCAATGGAAAAGAGTCTGTGTTGACACATCTCACAGGTGGTTCTCTTATTATACTTCAAACATTTGTACCAGTTGTACACGAACCGGATACAGTATATATTTAGTAGAAGTATTACAGTATGCATGCCAACCTTTTGTTCATGTTTTTTTTTGTAATTCCAGATTTAGCATATAATTTAAATCAATTAAATGATCCAAAGTGGTTTAAATTATGCGGATATGCTGTGATGTGATAACTAGTACAACATTGCGTTTCGAAGTGGGACTTTTACAGAATTATTTGCGGCTATATTATAAGCGCCAAAGCTGCAAACCAGAGATAAGATGCAAAGTGTGTAAACAGTTCCTATACACCTGAACAGACATTCCCTAGAATTGGCCAAATTAGTCACGTATGCATGTTGCTATAGTTATAGCAAGCACTGTGTGTTTGGCTCAGAACTGGAAGAGAAGCCAACGTTACATTTTTAAATCACTTGAGAAAAGATGAAAAATACGGTGTCTGCTGCTGTGCAACAGTGTCGCTCGAGAAGAGTGTGTGCTTTACTGACCGTCGTACTCGTCTTAGTGTTTCTAATTATTTATTTATTAGTTTCTCCTAGAACAGAGACTTTTAACTACTATCAACAATCTCCAAATCGTCAAAGGGAAACTGATGAAATTCCGGCAAAATCTAATATTCCCGGATTGAATCGCAAGTACAATTTGATGGATGAAGTCAATTGGCTGGGGAAATTGTCGCAATCGCTCAACGGCTACGATAGCAGGATTAGCAGCGAATGCAATGAAGGTAAAACATTTTATGTGATTACGGTTTTTAAATGATTAATTATTGTGTCGGATTATTACAGATTACATGAATAATCATAAACTGCCTCAGGATCACCCCTGTGTTATTGAAACTATTAGGAAACATTACCTGATTCAACCGTCGCCTCAAGATGTCCCACTTAAATTAGACTCTAACGACGACACAGACCGATCACCGGGACAAACTGGAGTCATTTTTAGGCTCTTAAAAAATAAAGTATTTCAAATTTCGAAACGCTAAATTTATTGTGTACGTATTAACTGTTCGTTTGTATTTATAGACGAGTGGCTTTTTTGTAGAATGCGGAGCCCTAAACGGCGAGTACATGTCAAACACAATTGATCTAGAGCGGAAATTCAATTGGGGTGGAATATTAATCGAAGCCAACCCGATTACGTTTCAAAAACTTGCAGCACGCAACCGTAAGTCGTGGACGCTGCCCGTCTGTCTCAGCTTGGAACCATTTCCTACCAAAGTATGTCATTTATGTTTTTCAAAATGATGCTGTGATTTCAACCAATTGTATTTCATAATTTCAGGTTAGTTTTCAGCCAAAGAGTGGCGATCCCGGTCATAGTCATATCGAAGGAGAAGCTGAAACTTTACAGAAAGCTGGAATACCCGGCGTCGATCCTGATGTGGTATCAGTTCAATGCTTCCCTTTCTACTCAATTCTCCTGGCAGTTGGACGAACTCTGGTGGATTTTTTTAGCCTCGACGTCGAAGGCCACGAACTCAAAATCCTGAAGACTATCCCGTGGCACAAGGTTGACATTAAGGTAAATCATCTACAAAGGTTACATTCTGAAAAATATGATACAGTGACAGTTGTTTTTTATTCTCTTTATTTATAACTCAATGAAGGCACTGACGGTTGAATGGGATAACATGCCGGAGGGTCAAGAGGCC
The DNA here is from genome assembly GCF_021134715.1 of Daphnia pulex. Classification (NCBI taxonomy): domain Eukaryota; kingdom Metazoa; phylum Arthropoda; class Branchiopoda; order Diplostraca; family Daphniidae; genus Daphnia; species Daphnia pulex. The sequence goes on from NC_060027.1 coordinate 629,191, forward strand.
TTGTCCCGATTTATGGAAGAGAGCGGATTCATCAGGATCGGAGCGTTCGATTTTCTTTATTCAAGGGATGTTATCTTCATTAAAGATTTAATAAATCACTGATTGACTGTTATCAATTGGTTAACAGTTGCTATCATGATTTTGGGTTTCAAAAACTCATGATTGGACACATTTCGCGAAAAATAATTATTACAGAAAACGAGAAATATTTCTTGGGGAATTTGAACAGCGCTCAGTATTACAAACCCCGTTCATTCTTAACTTCAAATCGTAAAAACACTTTCCAAACAATTACTCTATTATAATTTCAATTTTTTTTTCTTAATCGCAGATGTTCGTCCCCCACTTCCATATGGTAAGGTTCAAACAACACCTGAACTTTAATTTTTAGTTGTTTATTGCTCAACTGATGGCACAAGCGTCACACTTATGAATAACTACCGTACAAGGGCTTTTCTTTTAAAAGTTTAGCTCTAAATTGAACGTTTTTTTTTCTCATCAAGTGTTTTGCTCCTACACGATCACTTAGACTCTGGAGTACTTTTATGTTTTGGATTTATTTTGAAGAGGCTGTTGTAATCGGGAGGCGGTTTGGACGAGGTACCATAGTGCTTTTGATTATTGGCGGTGAACTGAGAACTATTGGGAAATGAATTAAAACTGGGCCATCCCACGGTAGCCATCCAACGTAAACTTAAAGAAGGAAAGGCCAGTTTGCATTTCCTCCAATCTCGACGGTCACGAGAAATTTTACGTAAAACTGGCATGCGGTGGTTTAGAGGTTGGGTGAGAATGACACGTGTTTCGTCATTCTCAAAGCAGGGTCAATAGCCGCAAAGGTAAGCTATTTGGTATTCATTTTGATATTGGTTTTTGTAGACCCATCCCCAGCAACGTCACCTGCACAAAGAAAGGCCAGTTTGCATTTCAATCGAAGGTCATGGAGATCTTTAAGTAAAACGTGTCATGCAGTGGTGTAGAGGTTGGGCGAGAACGGGACGTTTTACATCATTATCAAGAAGGTAAAATAACCGCAAGGCTTAAGAGGAGGGGTGAGAAAAAGTCGTATAAAAGGAGAGAGAAAAATCGACAGGTATCAGTCGAGCGAGTACCTCCGACACGGTAACAGCTGCTCCATTTGCCATCAGCTGCATTCTTAATCGTGTATCAGTTTTCAAACATGGGTAAATTTTCTGTTTTTATATGGAGTTATGTATCAATTTCTATTTTGTTTTCTCTTTGTTAACATGCCAGATATTTATGCATATTAATTGTTCAATTATTTATTGCTTAGTCGTACAAAAGGGCAAGGAAAAGGCGAAATAATTCAGCAGCCGAGTGAGCATCTCCGACACGGTAACAGCAACTGCAGTGCACCATTTGTCACCAACTGCATTCTTCGTCGAATTGCTAGTTTGATATCATGGGTAAACATTTTTACATCGAATTGTGAATCAACTTTCTATTTGTTAACATGCCAGTCATAATGTTCACATAATTATTTGTCTAGTTATGGTCAACTATGGCGTCGTCCTGCTGTTGGGTGATGCATCGTTGATGGCTGGTTCAGCCACTGCCCATTGGTGTGCCGATGACTCCTGGTAAGGCGGATAACAAATTGCAACCCCGCCACCTTACTACACAACATACAACACGACCAGTTGCTACACCGTGGCCCCCCAGTACTGCACCAAGGCTCCAGAATATTACATCACAACTTATGCTGCCCTGAGCTACTACACCGAATCCTTGCAGTATTATTCTTCCCCGAGCTACGCTGCTAAAGGGTCGAGTACTACACCGATGCTCCGAAGTACTACACCACCAAGGCACCGTAGTACTACACCACTACATATCATGGGTAAATATTTGTTACGTTGAGTTTTAATATGCCAAATACTAAATATACAAATTATTTATTGGATAGTCGTATGAAAGGAGAGAAAAGGTGAAAGAATTCAGCAGCCGATTTAGGATCTCCGTTACGTCAACAGGAACTGCCGTGCACCATTTTCATCAACTTCATTCTTCGTCGTATCACAAATTTTAAATAAAGGTAAATATTTTTCCATAGAGTTGTGAATCAACTCTATTTCTTTCTATTAGTTTTTATGCCAGTACCATAATTGAAAATTAATGTTAAAATTTATTAATCGTCTAGTTAACTATGTCGTCTTGCTGCTGTTGGGTGTAGTAACGTTGATAGCCGGGTCGACCACTGGTGTACCGATATCTCCTGGGTATGGTGGGTATCAACAACAACATACGCAATAACCGCTTACTACACTGAAGATTGTAAGTGCCACACCACCGAGGATCAACTTTTTACCCCATCGAAGCGCCCAAGTACTGCACTACAACCTACGTCGCCCCAGCTTACACCACGCAGGGAGCGGAGTACTACACCACGCAGGGAGCGGAGTACTACACCACGCAGGGAGCGGAGTACTACACCACGCAGGGAGCGGAGTACTACACCACGCAGGGAGCGGAGTACTACACCACGCAGGGAGCGGAGTACTACACCACGCAGGGAGCGGAGTACTACACCACGCAGGGAGCGGAGTACTACACCACGCAGGGAGCGGAGTACTACACCACGCAGGGAGCGGAGTACTACACCACGCAGGGAGCGGAGTACTACACCACGCAGGGAGCGGAGTACTACACCACGCAGGGAGCGGAGTACTACACCACGCAGGGAGCGGAGTACTACACCACGCAGGGAGCGGAGTACTACACCACGCAGGGAGCGGAGTACTACACCACGCAGGGAGCGGAGTACTACACCACGCAGGGAGCGGAGTACTACACCAAGGCTCCAGTTTACTTCACTACAACCTACTTTTAAAGTACTACACCACCAAAGGCATTCGAGTAGAAGCTCCGAAAGCACATCTCTGCCCCGAGTTACTACACCATTAACGCAGCCGAATTATACCCCAAACTACGATTCCGCAATATTCTACAAGGAAATTCCTTATTACTAGAGCCGAAATTTCTACTTGAGGTTATTTATATTTATCGGTTATTTCATGGTAATTGGTCGTTGGGAATTAATTATTGATCTTAAATGAGAAAATAAAAGTTTTAATACGGGTAATTCTTTTGTAAGACTTTGTTAATAACTTCAAGCCTGTTAACATTGCTACAGGTGTCTTTTGGTGTTGGATTTCTTCAAGGCCAGAATGCTGAGTTGTAAATTGTTTGACTACTGCCTTAGTTCCTCTACATGTTCTTGTGGTTTGACGATGACGTTTCAAGGGTAAATAAGAAAGAAACTTGTAACCGTTGATTTTTTCAAATCTTATTAGTAGTTGGCTAGTGACTGACCTTAGTATAAATGAAAGACTTTGAAGTTGAGAAAAATATATTGATACAATTCCTAAACAAACCTTGGTATTAATTTAGAAACAATGAACAAAAGACTTAAAAAAAGAATTGTGTTATATTGTCCCACCTCCACCCACAATTCCACCACATTTTACAGTCACATACATACATACACATATACATACACTAAGTTAACCCATTGGCTGCCACGCCATACAACCCGTAGGTTGCTCTCTACTACACTACGCGCCACGTCAGAAGGATCCATGACCAAGTGGGACTTGCCATTGCTGACAAGTCCGTGCTGAAAAGGGGGAACTATGGTGCATTGCCTGAAACAGGCGCCTTGCGGCAGATTTTGGGCTTGGCGACTCTCCGACCCCGCGGCTTGTAAACCACGAGACCGAACAGCGCGGCCCGTGCTAAGGAGCTAGGGGAGAACAAAGGCGTGGCAGCCAACGGGTTAACTAACACTAACACAAACGAAATAATACCAACAATACTATGATCCACGTTGATGACGAGTCTCGGAATTCCATCTTCTCGACGTCTCCTCTGCATTACCTGAATAAAGACAAAACAATTTTTATTTAGTGACATGCCAATAAAAGTTACATAATACAGATAGAAACAATAATCAGGTTTTTAAGCTCAAACATTTAAAGATTCAATTTTTTTAACTTAAAATCAAGCTCGCAATATTGAGAACAGTAAACAGAACAAAGCTCACTTGCTAGTCTTGAAAAAAAAAATTCCGGAAGTATACCGGAAGTAACCACAGCGCCTCAACCATTAAGCTGTCGTCAAATTAAACCACATATTCGTGATCTCCATGAAATTTGGGGTCGAATAGGTGTGATTTAAACGAAATCCAAAATTTGGCCAAAATCGAGAATTTTCCTGAACTATAGTTCAGGAAAATTTTCAAAACCGGAAGTACGAAAACGTAAAAAAGATTACATGAACTTTGTCACAAATTTGATGAGGATCACGAATATGTGGTTCTTTTGCTCCTGGAATGAATATTTACTGAACTACTGACTGAAATGAGCAAACCGGAAGTAAAAAAAAAAAGCACTTATCGAAAATTTAACAAGTGAGCTTTGTTGCTGGAATAGTAATCGTCAGTTATCACTAAATATTTCAACAAAATAACTGACAATAAATGTTTAAAGAGATGTGCAAAGTAACTGAAACTGACTGTTTTGACAGCTGCAAATTATCAAAAAGCCATCTAGCGTTGGAAAAAAGAAACGTCCAAGTAAAACTTCGTTTGAGCGTAATAAAGGCCTGATTTTGGAAACTATATCACAGACAGAGTCTAACGCACCTAGACTATTAATAGATAACCTACGAAAATAAGTCAATTGTTGGGTACCTGGGCATAATCCCGTGGTGAGTGACTCCAGGTGTGTAACAGCGGACGGAAGCGATCACTGAAGGTGTCCAGAAACTCGCCAAGTCGCCAATGAAGTAAAACAAATTGTGTTTAGAAGCAGTGAAGCTAGATGAGCGAAGATAAGCATGGAGAAGAACGTTGATGGAAGTCCCTCTTCCGTCATGGACAAAGGTCAGCATGGGCACAAGAATCTCCGTGCCAGGACCACACGATTCCATAAAGAAACTGCGTGCTCTGTAAAATAAAATGTTTCACATTAATGAAAATATAACAAAGAATAAAGCATATCAATCTTTACCTTTTCTAAGAAGCACACTGAAATGTTCATGATGAAAAAACCGTAATAATGGAATTCACAGCAACCATTACTCCACGTGTTGAGATAAATTTCCTGATTCTCAAGAAAGTGTCATGAAGTATTGCAGTAGCATGGTGATAGGTGGTTCACTCTTCATGTCACTGAAACTCTAAGTGGAAATGGGACAAGGAAATTCTCTATGTTATTTACAAATTTACACAAATTTACCTATGAGAAATAACTCTGTACCTATCTCTTAGCTGGGTTGCCTTCTAAACAAAATTAAAAACAGCCATAACAACAAACATGCTGTTGCAAGGTACACCACCAAAATTGCGAGCTTCAGAAAAGATCCTATGGTTCAAGAATACTTATGTTATACATGAAAATCTGAATTTTAATGGTCTGGTAGCAGTAATGGAGAAATACCTGAACTCGGCAGATTTGTATTCCACTATATGCGAGTTTCAAACATCAGTTTTAGGCTTTTGGCTGCATGAGGATCTAATGGACGGAAATTGACTGAGTGCTAAGTCAACTTGTTGGAATGACTGACAGTACATCTAAAATTTGAAGACAAAAAATGATACAGTATAAAAATAAGGAAACTAGGTAAATATAAACCTACATGTGCTACAAAGTTCAATTTGGTATGTGAAATCATAGGAATATAAGTATAAATTTGCAACAACAATTTGTTTCGCTCATTTCGCCTCGTTTCACCATGAAAGAACAACAAGGGCGACACTAGCGACATCTGGTAATAAGTTTTGAATCAAGTTGCCAACTCAAAACGGAACTCTTCAAAACTCATTACCAGATGTCGCTAATTTCGCCCATGTTGTTGTTCTTTCATGGTGGAACGAGGCGAAATGAACGAAACAAATTGTTGCAAATTTATACTTAATTCCTGTGATTTCAATTACCAAATTGAACTTTGTAGCACATGTAGGTTTATATTTACCTAGTTTCCTTATTTTTATGCTGTATAATTTTATTTCTTCAAATTTTAGATGCATACTGTCAGTCATTCCAACAAGTTGACTTAGCGCTCAGTCAATTTCCGTCCATTAGATCCTCATGCAGCCAAAATCCTAAAACTGATGTTTGAAACTCGCATATAGTGGAATACAAATCTGCCGAGTTCAGGTATTTCTCCATTACTGCTACCAGACCATTAAAATTCAGATTTTCATGTATAACATAAGTATTCTTGAACCATAGGATCTTTTCTGAAGCTCGCAATTTTGGTGGTGTACCTTGCAACAGCATGTTTGTTGTTATGGCTGTTTTTAATTTTGTTTAGAAGGCAACCCAGCTAAGAGATAGGTACAGAGTTATTTCTCATAGGTAAATTTGTGTAAATTTGTAAATAACATAGAGAATTTCCTTGTCCCATTTCCACTTAGAGTTTCAGTGACATGAAGAGTGAACCACCTATCACCATGCTACTGCAATACTTCATGACACTTTCTTGAGAATCAGGAAATTTATCTCAACACGTGGAGTAATGGTTGCTGTGAATTCCATTATTACGGTTTTTTCATCATGAACATTTCAGTGTGCTTCTTAGAAAAGGTAAAGATTGATATGCTTTATTCTTTGTTATATTTTCATTAATGTGAAACATTTTATTTTACAGAGCACGCAGTTTCTTTATGGAATCGTGTGGTCCTGGCACGGAGATTCTTGTGCCCATGCTGACCTTTGTCCATGACGGAAGAGGGACTTCCATCAACGTTCTTCTCCATGCTTATCTTCGCTCATCTAGCTTCACTGCTTCTAAACACAATTTGTTTTACTTCATTGGCGACTTGGCGAGTTTCTGGACACCTTCAGTGATCGCTTCCGTCCGCTGTTACACACCTGGAGTCACTCACCACGGGATTATGCCCAGGTACCCAACAATTGACTTATTTTCGTAGGTTATCTATTAATAGTCTAGGTGCGTTAGACTCTGTCTGTGATATAGTTTCCAAAATCAGGCCTTTATTACGCTCAAACGAAGTTTTACTTGGACGTTTCTTTTTTCCAACGCTAGATGGCTTTTTGATAATTTGCAGCTGTCAAAACAGTCAGTTTCAGTTACTTTGCACATCTCTTTAAACATTTATTGTCAGTTATTTTGTTGAAATATTTAGTGATAACTGACGATTACTATTCCAGCAACAAAGCTCACTTGTTAAATTTTCGATAAGTGCTTTTTTTTTTTACTTCCGGTTTGCTCATTTCAGTCAGTAGTTCAGTAAATATTCATTCCAGGAGCAAAAGAACCACATATTCGTGATCCTCATCAAATTTGTGACAAAGTTCATGTAATCTTTTTTACGTTTTCGTACTTCCGGTTTTGAAAATTTTCCTGAACTATAGTTCAGGAAAATTCTCGATTTTGGCCAAATTTTGGATTTCGTTTAAATCACACCTATTCGACCCCAAATTTCATGGAGATCACGAATATGTGGTTTAATTTGACGACAGCTTAATGGTTGAGGCGCTGTGGTTACTTCCGGTATACTTCCGGAATTTTTTTTTTCAAGACTAGCAAGTGAGCTTTGTTCTGTTTACTGTTCTCAATATTGCGAGCTTGATTTTAAGTTAAAAAAATTGAATCTTTAAATGTTTGAGCTTAAAAACCTGATTATTGTTTCTATCTGTATTATGTAACTTTTATTGGCATGTCACTAAATAAAAATTGTTTTGTCTTTATTCAGGTAATGCAGAGGAGACGTCGAGAAGATGGAATTCCGAGACTCGTCATCAACGTGGATCATAGTATTGTTGGTATTATTTCGTTTGTGTTAGTGTTAGTTAACCCGTTGGCTGCCACGCCTTTGTTCTCCCCTAGCTCCTTAGCACGGGCCGCGCTGTTCGGTCTCGTGGTTTACAAGCCGCGGGGTCGGAGAGTCGCCAAGCCCAAAATCTGCCGCAAGGCGCCTGTTTCAGGCAATGCACCATAGTTCCCCCTTTTCAGCACGGACTTGTCAGCAATGGCAAGTCCCACTTGGTCATGGATCCTTCTGACGTGGCGCGTAGTGTAGTAGAGAGCAACCTACGGGTTGTATGGCGTGGCAGCCAATGGGTTAACTTAGTGTATGTATATGTGTATGTATGTATGTGACTGTAAAATGTGGTGGAATTGTGGGTGGAGGTGGGACAATATAACACAATTCTTTTTTTAAGTCTTTTGTTCATTGTTTCTAAATTAATACCAAGGTTTGTTTAGGAATTGTATCAATATATTTTTCTCAACTTCAAAGTCTTTCATTTATACTAAGGTCAGTCACTAGCCAACTACTAATAAGATTTGAAAAAATCAACGGTTACAAGTTTCTTTCTTATTTACCCTTGAAACGTCATCGTCAAACCACAAGAACATGTAGAGGAACTAAGGCAGTAGTCAAACAATTTACAACTCAGCATTCTGGCCTTGAAGAAATCCAACACCAAAAGACACCTGTAGCAATGTTAACAGGCTTGAAGTTATTAACAAAGTCTTACAAAAGAATTACCCGTATTAAAACTTTTATTTTCTCATTTAAGATCAATAATTAATTCCCAACGACCAATTACCATGAAATAACCGATAAATATAAATAACCTCAAGTAGAAATTTCGGCTCTAGTAATAAGGAATTTCCTTGTAGAATATTGCGGAATCGTAGTTTGGGGTATAATTCGGCTGCGTTAATGGTGTAGTAACTCGGGGCAGAGATGTGCTTTCGGAGCTTCTACTCGAATGCCTTTGGTGGTGTAGTACTTTAAAAGTAGGTTGTAGTGAAGTAAACTGGAGCCTTGGTGTAGTACTCCGCTCCCTGCGTGGTGTAGTACTCCGCTCCCTGCGTGGTGTAGTACTCCGCTCCCTGCGTGGTGTAGTACTCCGCTCCCTGCGTGGTGTAGTACTCCGCTCCCTGCGTGGTGTAGTACTCCGCTCCCTGCGTGGTGTAGTACTCCGCTCCCTGCGTGGTGTAGTACTCCGCTCCCTGCGTGGTGTAGTACTCCGCTCCCTGCGTGGTGTAGTACTCCGCTCCCTGCGTGGTGTAGTACTCCGCTCCCTGCGTGGTGTAGTACTCCGCTCCCTGCGTGGTGTAGTACTCCGCTCCCTGCGTGGTGTAGTACTCCGCTCCCTGCGTGGTGTAGTACTCCGCTCCCTGCGTGGTGTAGTACTCCGCTCCCTGCGTGGTGTAGTACTCCGCTCCCTGCGTGGTGTAGTACTCCGCTCCCTGCGTGGTGTAGTACTCCGCTCCCTGCGTGGTGTAGTACTCCGCTCCCTGCGTGGTGTAGTACTCCGCTCCCTGCGTGGTGTAGTACTCCGCTCCCTGCGTGGTGTAGTACTCCGCTCCCTGCGTGGTGTAGTACTCCGCTCCCTGCGTGGTGTAGTACTCCGCTCCCTGCGTGGTGTAAGCTGGGGCGACGTAGGTTGTAGTGCAGTACTTGGGCGCTTCGATGGGGTAAAAAGTTGATCCTCGGTGGTGTGGCACTTACAATCTTCAGTGTAGTAAGCGGTTATTGCGTATGTTGTTGTTGATACCCACCATACCCAGGAGATATCGGTACACCAGTGGTCGACCCGGCTATCAACGTTACTACACCCAACAGCAGCAAGACGACATAGTTAACTAGACGATTAATAAATTTTAACATTAATTTTCAATTATGGTACTGGCATAAAAACTAATAGAAAGAAATAGAGTTGATTCACAACTCTATGGAAAAATATTTACCTTTATTTAAAATTTGTGATACGACGAAGAATGAAGTTGATGAAAATGGTGCACGGCAGTTCCTGTTGACGTAACGGAGATCCTAAATCGGCTGCTGAATTCTTTCACCTTTTCTCTCCTTTCATACGACTATCCAATAAATAATTTGTATATTTAGTATTTGGCATATTAAAACTCAACGTAACAAATATTTACCCATGATATGTAGTGGTGTAGTACTACGGTGCCTTGGTGGTGTAGTACTTCGGAGCATCGGTGTAGTACTCGACCCTTTAGCAGCGTAGCTCGGGGAAGAATAATACTGCAAGGATTCGGTGTAGTAGCTCAGGGCAGCATAAGTTGTGATGTAATATTCTGGAGCCTTGGTGCAGTACTGGGGGGCCACGGTGTAGCAACTGGTCGTGTTGTATGTTGTGTAGTAAGGTGGCGGGGTTGCAATTTGTTATCCGCCTTACCAGGAGTCATCGGCACACCAATGGGCAGTGGCTGAACCAGCCATCAACGATGCATCACCCAACAGCAGGACGACGCCATAGTTGACCATAACTAGACAAATAATTATGTGAACATTATGACTGGCATGTTAACAAATAGAAAGTTGATTCACAATTCGATGTAAAAATGTTTACCCATGATATCAAACTAGCAATTCGACGAAGAATGCAGTTGGTGACAAATGGTGCACTGCAGTTGCTGTTACCGTGTCGGAGATGCTCACTCGGCTGCTGAATTATTTCGCCTTTTCCTTGCCCTTTTGTACGACTAAGCAATAAATAATTGAACAATTAATATGCATAAATATCTGGCATGTTAACAAAGAGAAAACAAAATAGAAATTGATACATAACTCCATATAAAAACAGAAAATTTACCCATGTTTGAAAACTGATACACGATTAAGAATGCAGCTGATGGCAAATGGAGCAGCTGTTACCGTGTCGGAGGTACTCGCTCGACTGATACCTGTCGATTTTTCTCTCTCCTTTTATACGACTTTTTCTCACCCCTCCTCTTAAGCCTTGCGGTTATTTTACCTTCTTGATAATGATGTAAAACGTCCCGTTCTCGCCCAACCTCTACACCACTGCATGACACGTTTTACTTAAAGATCTCCATGACCTTCGATTGAAATGCAAACTGGCCTTTCTTTGTGCAGGTGACGTTGCTGGGGATGGGTCTACAAAAACCAATATCAAAATGAATACCAAATAGCTTACCTTTGCGGCTATTGACCCTGCTTTGAGAATGACGAAACACGTGTCATTCTCACCCAACCTCTAAACCACCGCATGCCAGTTTTACGTAAAATTTCTCGTGACCTTCAAGCGAGAAGGACATCCTGTCTGGACAAACTGGCCGACCTGTCTGCAGGTTGATTTGCATGCAAAAAATCACAATGAATATATGCAAGAATTTTAACGAATCGAAAACTCCTCACACATGTTGACTGTAAAGTTACCTCGAGTATGAGTGCGGATTCCCTAGAGTCCACAGAGCTATTTTTCCAAACTGATATCAAGACGTCGCTAAAGGCCAGTAACGGCAACCAGCGCCAACTCCATAGATCCCAAAGCGAAATTCATAACTTTCGTGGTTGCGCATTTGTTGGAAAGAATAAAATGATTATGGCTATATGGAATTATGGATTTAAAAAATAAAATTGTTTCCTATTATATTTCTGTATTCATGTACAGATCTGGTACATGAACATTCACATTGCAGATTATTCACTTCACACTCTTCATGTCACTGAAACTCTAAGCAGCAATGGGACAAGGAAAATACCTACGTTATTTACAAATATAAACAAATTAACTTATGAGAAATAAACTCTACCTATCCCTCAGCTGGTTTGCCTTCTAAACAGAAGAAGAAACATCCATAACAAAAAATGCTGTTGCAGGTTACACCGCCAAAATAGATTCTATGGTTCATGAACAAGAATACCTTTGTTACATTGAAAATCTTAATTGTAATGGTCTGGTAGCAGTAATGGGGAAATACCTAATATCAGCACATTTGTGTTCCACTACATGTGTGCTTCAAGCATGAGTTTTAGGCTTTTGACAGCATGATGGGCCTAAATATGGATGGAAATTGACTGAGTGCTAAGTCAACATGTTTGAATGACTAACAATATGCATCTAGAATTTGAAGAAATAAGTTAGAATAACATATAACAAGAATAAAATAAGAAAACTATCAAGCTAAACCTACATTAGATATGAACTTAAATTCGGTATTTGAAATCACATGAATATAAGTATAAATTGGCAAAAAAAATTTTTTCGCACACTTTGCCTCGTTTCGAGATGTAACAACAACAAGGGCGATACTTGCGACATCTAGTAATGAGTTTTGAACCCTTAGTTGGTTGCACTGGAGTTCTATTGTCGGATATTTTTTAAAATGGAGTTCTTATGTCTTTAGAGTTCTACTGTAGCAAAAATACCTTTTATTTTTTTTTTTAAATCCAATCACAAAATAGATGCCTTAACCATCGGTGTGGAACTTCTCCCTTCCCCTGTTGGCTGCCATTTTAAATAATTTGCTACATTGCCATGTCTGCCCTCATTAGTTTAACGCTAGTGGCTACTCGCTAGACAGCGTATTTTCGTGCAAGGTATAAAAGTGCCATTTAAATGTTCCGTAATCCAATCGAAATAGATAACATAGCAAAAAAAAAGCGAAATAGTATAGCAAATAAGCCTAGATGAGACTTTTAATAAGAAGCTGGTGACATGCGGTATGATTCGATTTTTACAAAGGCAATGGCGCTAGCTGCGGCTAGCTGCTTAAAGTTTGTAATAAATGTTTATCTCTAACTTTCAATACAAAAAACAAAAATATTAATCACGTAACAATCGGTACGTGATGCAGGATTTTTTTCCTCCGAATCTTCAGTCCAAGTTTAGAGAGATTTCAACAAACAGATATAAACTAAAGCATTTGTTTCCCCCCCAAAAAAGAAGGAGCAATCGTTCACTCAAGATGACTAGGAGCTATTAAACAAGGTTGTTGGCCATCCCGAGAAAAGTTTCCACCTAATAAGGAAATGGCACGCGCGCAATATACAAAAACGTATATCTGATTCCCTTCCATTCCATCCAAGTTTTCAACAAGACGCCAATGTTTCTTCAACTTCTGAAGGTCTTTACCTCTTCGGTCAAAGCCCGTTTGCCCAAAGGCTTCAATTCCTTTCAACAAACGAGAAGCAATAGAATGGCAATTTAAAACCAAAAAAAGTTAAAAACAAGTTTCTTGTCATCAACGACTACATGCCGGTCGAACTGTATGTACTGCAATCATATACTTTGTTCTTGCGTAGAGAATTCGCCATCCATCGTACAAGACCCGCATATATATCAATTCTACATACGGAATATCATTCAGGGAGAGGGAAAAGTAGAGACACGTATTATATATAACAAAGACAGGCAGAGCATATATAGCATAGATATAGAGTGTGAAAGGTGTATCCCCAATTTATAAAAATTCAAAACAAAACTATTAATTTTTTTTAGTAGATATATGCAAACATCTTTGATAATGACAAGCTATTCGTCGTACATTGGCCGTTGATGGTAATTCAACGCCGTCGAAACCTATATACTACATCGACTCTTTTCTTTTTAAATTGCGCAAACTCTTTTTCTCCAACATTTGCATCACGAATTTGTAACATACTTTTAGGCTATTTATTTTCGTTTCGTCGTCATTTGTCAGACTGTTGTTTCAGGGTCGAATTCCGGCTGGAGGTTGTGGTGGTGGTGGTGCTGGATCGTTTTTCCGATGTCGTCGATGTCTTGGTCCCCGTCGTTCGTTGTCTGTTGCATAAAATCCTCACGTTAAGTTAATCAAATAATGACAACATTTTGACTAAACTATTAAGTAATTGGGTTCATTACGAAGTGGAGATTTTCTGAGTTGATGTTTTGGAAGCTTTTTCTGTTGCGGCGGCTGCGATCCTTTGATCCATCCGGATTTTGTAATGACCAGAACCTACTGCGACCGGCGTCACTTTGATTCCGCTCACGGCTAAATAAAGAAGTTGAAACATTTAAAATAAAAGTTCTTTAATTACTAATTGAATTCTTACCCGAAATCTCATCCGGTTTGGCTGAAGCGGAATTCCGGCTTTTGTAGGATGTGATGGTCACTAAACGGTTGGTCCTGTTGGCCAAAGGAACTCCTCCGCTAGGTACGCTGGTCTTGCGATCCACCAGAGGAGCGGGCGATCTCCTCGATGCGGAAGCTGCCGCTGGAGACTTGGCGGATGAAGCCGCAGTTGCGTTTCGAAGCGTGCTGCCACTGGTAGAGGTCCTCAGACTCCTCCTCTTCACTTCCGTTGACTGGTTGACCTGCTGGAGCGCTCGAGGAGGCCGGACAGGAGCTGCCGCCAGAGAACTGGCGCTTTTACTGGATCGGGTGACGGAAGGAACCGTTTTCACTGGGTCTCCGGTGGATTTGACGCTACTGCTGCCGTTGGAGCGGCGCCGGACTCCCGGAGTCGAGCTCGTTGATGGAGAGGCTGTGCAGGATCGGTGATGACTTCCTCTTGAAGGAGTGCTGGCCCCACCTCGGCTCTTGCTGGTAGGTGACCTAATCGATGACTTGACAGAAACTGCCGGAACGCCACTCTTATCTTTCCTGATCACAGTTGGATGTCGTTGGGTTTTATTCCGGCGGATGCTGCTGGATCCCGACCTGGAGAAAGCCGATCCTGTCGACGAGGAGTCGGTCGTCGTCTGACACAAACTAATGGCGATAGAAGCCGATTCGGATGTAGCGCAAGAATATTCATCCATCAGAGGCGTGACGGCGGAAGAGGAAGGGACCGAATCCAGCAAGGATGGCCTATCCTGCCGGTTGATGATGTCGCTGAGTTTGACGCTGCGCTCACTGCAGCTCGAGTAGCGCGACGTGTTGGTCATCGTCATGGATGAAGTCGTGCGGTTGCTCCGCTCGTCATCGGTGGTCGTGTCCGTCATGACATCCAGGACGGAACCGAAAGACGAAGTGCTCATTCCTTCCGTTTCGCTGGACGGGCGATGGAAGAAATCGTCACAATCAACGAAGGACGGGTCCTCCGCCGGAGGCGGCGGAGTCGGAGAAGAAAACGTTTCCACCGCCACTTCCAGCAAACTCTTTTCTTCGCTAAAGGAGGAAGAAAAGCCCAGCTCGCTCGACTCTTCCATGATCGTCTCTGTCTTGGCCATCCGAGATTTCTTCGTTTCGATGACGGAATTGCCGAAAAATTTCCGCACTAACAGGGCGGCCTTCTCTTCCGGCATACCTGCAAAATAAACATCAGTGTCAAGTTTCCTGGGCTCCATTGAATCGGATGGGTTATAATTTACCTGACGTCAATTCGATGGAATTGGATCGTTTGGCCGGCAGGGGCTTATTCATTCCAACAGCCAAAGGCGCTGTCACACTGGACTTTTTCACTTGCTTCGTAAACTGCGTCGTCCGCAATTGATTGGTCGTCGTGCTGCTGCGGCTGCTGTTGAACGTGCTGGATGTCATCGAAGTGGCCGAACTGCTTTTGCGGATTAAAGGCGGATCTGGAAGAACATCATCCGCCGATTTCTCGAACCTGCTCAGCAATTCTTCCACGCTCGAATCAGCCAATTCCGGCACTTCTGCCGAAAACAAACAAGGAAAAAAAGAAAAAGCCGTTATGCAAATCATCACGAAACATACGGAGTTAATCAGGGGGATCAAGTCATAATTTCCTCTTCTTCTCTTGTACTTAACGAACAGCCCCCCAAAAAAAGAGGTTTATGACAGTGTCGGTTATAAACACTAAGATTGCCGTCGTGATTTACGGCCGCCTTTGCCAGCTGTCGGGAGAGAGTCTGGCGGTCGCCGGCCCGATTCCGATCAGTTCATTATATATTAAGTGTTACATCTTTTGAGGAAAAAGTCCTGGCGGAGTCTGAAAGCCAATCACGACCGACTGTTTTTAACTAACCGACTGGTTTATGATGGACGACTGGAATGGTAGGGGTGGTTGGGTGAGCGGCCGTCACGTCATCGTCTTCGACTCCCGAGGCCATCACGAACGACAGCCGCCCCTTTTGCTCGGGGCTTGCAAGAAGTTTGACGGGCGTCATCATCACCGTCGGGGTCGTGACGTCGCCATTTTGGTTCTTGTGGCTAGTGTTGTTGGTGCTGCTGCTCCTGTTATGGTTATTGGACTCGTTCGTTTGCATCAATCTCGACGGGCTTAGAGTCGGATCAGCCCGAAGCTGCGGATGCCCATCCGCCAGCAACTTGGTGGTTTCCCGAAGGCGCTGTAATTGGGCATTGGCCGACGCCGCCTTGGCTTCCGGCCCTTCCGCTTCCACGGAATCACGACGATTGGATGTCACTATGTACAGAAAGAAAAAATATCATAAAATTGTAGATGAATATTTTGACCGCAATTAGTTGTGTGTAAAAACGAAATGGGAAAAAACCAAAACAAAAAAACAATGTTTGAGGTTACAGTGAACATCCTGGTAACGAGATACTGGGCACATCACCTAATACCCTCCCGTTACCTTAGTCATATAATATGATATGAAAACAAGCCACCGTTCTTTGATATCATCTGAAATATAAAATCCCGTGCTGTATAAATGCGCGCGATTATTTTTCAAATTTGAATTTTCGAAAAAGAAATGACTGGCGTGTAAGTGATCTCAATCTCCAATATTACCTGTCGAATGATGGTGCGTAGTCTCTTTGGATGACGTCGTGGAATGGAAATACGAGCGTGAATCTTGGACGGCGCTGCACGGACGGATTTCGCGGACGACGAATCGATTCTCCGGCAATTTCGATGCGCTTTTGGAGTGAACGAGTCCAGCGGGAGGTGCGCAAGGTTTTTCGTGATTCTTGGCCGGGCTGCTGCTGGCTGCCGGAGTGAAATCCATCATCTTGGGAGCGACGACTTCGACTGGAATCGAGTGGATTGCATTCCGGTCGAATTCCGTGGTTTCGGTGCGGTCCAGCGAACGGATTTCTTCGATCGTTTCGTTGAGCTGGGCGATGGTTTCGTCGATCGTTTTCGTTTCATCCACCGCCGTCTGTTGTCGAGCAGAGGAGCTGTGGTGGCGCTTGATGAGGCTGGATTCCGCTTCCGGCTCCAGCGAGTGGTAGCCGTGATCGGTTCTGACTGATTGAGGATCCGATTCCGGCGGAACAATGGTCTCCGCTTCCGGATCAATCGAATTGGATGGCGGCCGGAACACGGATTCTCTGACTTCGCAACGGGCTACCATCATGACCGGATTGGGGCGCAGGTTGCGGATGAGCTCAGCCGCCGACATGCCCGGAATCGAAGTGGCCGACGACTCGGATGAAGCTGGCGACCGACCGCGGGAAAAGAAGTTTTCCGGAGTGGACGCCCGGGGGACAAACGGCGGGGTTTTCTTCCGGTTGAGTTCGATTCTCCACGGAGGTACTACGACTTCCGGCTGCGGCTGTTGCTGGATCGCGACGGAATTGATCGTCGGCGGTTGTTCGACGTGTTTCAAATGAATCCGCCACGGCAGGATCTCCTGCTGTTCCGGCGGAGGCTCTTTCTTCTGATTCGTCATGGAAACGGTGATTCCGGAATGGACAGACTGACTTCCCGTCACGACTTGAACCGGAATCACTGGGATGGCAGCCGGAATCACAGGAATAACCGCCGCTTTGATCACGGGTTCGCTGTTCCGGTCAAGATCCAGTAAATTCTCAACGCTCCTCTTCTTCAAGATGCTCTTGGGCGCCGGAATCGTTTCCTTCTCCTCCAAAATGACGATTTTCCGCTCAACAGAAGAGTCGAAATTGACAATTCCGTTGCGGATGACCATGGGCGTCGGTCTGGAAGGTGACACTTCCGCCGGCGGAGCAGTAGAGTAAGCTTTCATCAATGGCGGATAACTATCGATAACCACCGATTCCTTCACCACCGGAGTAGTCACCGCCGGATTAACAACAGCCGTAGGGGTGATGGTGTAGGGTTTTCTAGGCTGCAGGAGTGACCGGAAGGTATCGCTGGTAGGTGAAGACTGAGAAGCGAAATGATTGGTTGATGCACTCGATTCCGGCTGCTGCTGGATCGTATCCTTGATGTCGTCACCAAACATCCGAAGCGGCAATCCGCCGCTGGTGGGTGCGCTGATGCAAATTCCGACGCCAAATTCCGGATGCTGATTGACTGTGGCCGTTTGGTGATGGTGGATGATGGTGGATTTCACTTCTTCCAGCCGCTCTTGCCATTCGCGCAGTCGCGACTCGGGGCTCCTGGATCGGATCCTTCGAGGTCTGGATCTCTTCTGGTCGCTCTCCTCTTTCACATCCGCCCCGAACGCGACTTTTTTGGCTTTCCTTTGCCCTTCCGTCTGGTTGATTTGCGTCAGATCCTCGTTGGAATTCTTGACGGAAGCGATGGTCGAACTGCACTCGGTCCAGTCGCCCATCGAATAGACGGACCCGGTTTCCGTGTTGACACCAGAGGCCGAATCCATCCGGTCGTGTCTTAAAGGAACGCCGTTGGTCGACACCAGCGGAGTCTCTTCCAGCATCCGCATCAATTCGATCGACTTGTGGTGGTTCAATTTGTTGTTGTTGCCCGTCTCGCAGCTAAAGGATGACGCATTGTCCGCTGTGCCGATGCTGTGCAAACTCTCACGCGAAGAATTGACAATAACGATGGAACTGCTGGGCACCGGTTTCGCATTGGCTTTATTGGCCGGAACCACGCGGAAGGTTGTCGTGTTGTTGTTGTGACAGGATTCGATGACCGTCTGGTGATTGGCCAGCTCTTCCCTGGACTCGTTGGACGACGCCAGACTCGAGACGGACACTTTCAACGTCGTCGTTACTGCAGGCGCCGGTGGTTTCTCTTCCGATTTCTTCCGGGCGGGTTCGGGCGATGACTGGGCACTGGCCAGGAGGTTCTCGCGCGAGTTGCGCAGATGCTGCTGGATCTTGCTGGTCGTGCTGGTGTTGGTGAACGTGAAGATGGGCGTGTAATTGTGCGGCTTGGTCGGCGACGGCAGGTGGGAAGTTGAGGAAGTCGGTCCGGCGGAAGGATCGGGATCGATCAAGGAAAGTCCAGTGGGTCGGAGTTTCACACCCAACCAGACGGGCGTCTCGATCGGCGGTGGCGACTTGATGACGGGCGGTTTCCGTCGTCCGTCTCGCAAACTCCGCCGGACCCTCAAATCTCTTAACCAAATCGGTTCCGCCTCTTCCAGCACGTTCGTGGCCGAGCGGCTGCTCTCGGAGCGCTGGACGGACGTCGGAGTCGGTGTCCGTCTCGGTTGGGCGGTCGTTTTATTGTGCTCAGTGGCAACCGAGGAAGGCGTTCCGGATTCACGAACCGTATCCTTTTGCGTGAGATGATCTTCTTCCGACTCGTCATCCGCCGAAACGTCATCAATCGACTGGGCGAAATACGAGAGGCGAGAAGAGCCGGTCGGCGATTTGCCCGTCTCCTCTTCGGCCTGTTTGGGCGAAGGATTCTTGATCCAGGGCGGAATCATTTTCTCAATGGCGCTGGACGTCGAGCGGACGGTGGAGCAGAGACTGTCGCAGGAGCGGCTGACGGCCGTCCCGGTGATGGACGGCACATCCGAACTGCCGGACGTGTTGAGCAAACTCTGAAGCTTGTCGGCCGCTTCAAAGCCGTACGATTGGCGGCGCTCGTACCACGCCTCCGACCTGTTCCGCCCGCCGGATCTCATGCGCTGCTGCTCCGTCATGGAGGCGTTGCTGTTGGTCTCGTCGAGATCGTCAAACGACATGGAGATGGACATGGTGCGCAATGAAGAACCACCAAAACTGGAAGCCGGACTCCCCTTTTCGCCGTACAGGTACGTCGAGGCCGGCGGAGTTTTCGTTACAACAACCGGCGCCGGCGATTGTTCTCCTTGTTCCAGCTCCTGAATTTCATCCTCTTCTTCTTGTTCATCTTCCTGTTGCTGTTGTTGCAACTGTTGTTGTTGCTGACGTCTTTGTTCGATGGTCCGGCGGGCGTTGTAAGCGCTGGCCCGAGCGTTGGCACGTTGGGGCGTGTCATCAGGAGCCGCAACGGCCTGATGATGTTCTGTCGTCGCTTTGGATTCGTTCGACTGACTGGAAGTGACTGGCCCTCCGTTGAGCAAAGTGATGTTGATGCTGCTGGACGATCCCTCAGCGCCTCCAGCGGCGGATGGAGCCGTGCCAACAACCACCACCCGGGGCCCTAAGGTGATGATGGTCCGTCTCCTGACAACTTCTCCGTCCTCTCCAACCGACTCCTTGTCGTTGATTTCAACGACGTCCGTCATGCCGGGAATAGGAGACGGTGAAGACGACGACACTGAAGCGGAAGAGGACACTTCATCCATGACGAAATCCAAATCTTCCCGATCCGGAAGAGGCGGCGGACTGTTGGCCGGCAGGGAAGGCGGAGTGCCAGACCGACTGCAATTCCAGTCCGTCTGCGGCGGTAGTTGTAAAGTGACTGCCGCTGTCACTGGGACCGGTTGTTGTTGTTGCAGGTCCAGCGGCTTCGGTGGCTGTTGTTGTTGTTGCCGGAAGACAGGCGGAGGAGGTCGAGGTGGCGGCGTTCTACTCCTACCGCTGCGGATGGATTCGGTTCCATTCATCGATGGAGCCGACGATCCTGTAGGAGCCGACAGTTGCTGTTGTTGATGTTGTTGCAGGAGTTGTTGGTGCTCCTCGTAAGGCAGCGATCCTTGACTGTTGACGCGCCGATATCGAATCGTCGGCGGCCTCCGGCCTCCCAGCGATCCTTTACGGGCGATGGATCCTTTACCCAGCTGAGCGGCCAAGTCCAGCTGCTGAGTCGGCAACTGCCAAAGACAAGAAAAGAAAAAACAGATTTGCATAAATTATTCATCGTGACGCCCGGAATGCCCCGTTTCATCATGACGGATCTGTGTTGTGTGTGACGTCAAACCCAAAATACAAAAGAAAAATCCGTCTGCTGGATGCCGTCCAATGCGTTCACCAAGCTGGAAAAAAACCCGGATGCAAATTACCTGGTGGCTGATTAGACTACAAGTTAAAAGGGGGCCAAGTACTTAACATCTTATCAGCGACCTTGTTATTTGCTCAAATTCCTCCTTCAACCGATTTATACATCACCCACTAGAGATGATGATGGAATGTTTAAAGTGGGGGGGGGGGGTCTGAAAGGGTTCGTGCCAGTTGCAACTAATCCAACTGGAACACAACAACAACAACAACAAAATAGCCCGAGACAGGTGGGTTTGTGTGTTCTAATGCGATTTCGATTGCCATCGGGTTGTTTTAATGCCAACGGCCATGGCGAGAAATGTGTGTGTTGTACGGTGCGCTAACATACCCAGAGTCACGCTCCAACACGGCCCGGCCATCAGCATTCCCGTTCCTTGTTCCATGCTGGCATGGCCCGTGTTCATTCTTCCGTCACGCATTCCTTTGGCTATTTTTACTATCTCTTCCGCATTATTTTGTATCATGGGTAACATTTTCTTTGATTCATTTATTTCTTTCTTCTTCTATTGTTGTTGTTTTTACCTGCAAGTCGTCCAGGTACTGGGCCGAAGTCATCACCGAAGAATTGGGCGCCGCCGCCGCTGATGGGCCGGAATTGCTGCGGATGGTCTGGAACTGAGTGCTGGACGAGCTGCGGCCGTGAAAGACTCGGTCCTCGGTCACGGTCGTCGAGTATTCGCTCCACTGGGTCGTGTTGACAGTGGCCGTCGCCGATCGGACAATCAGTCCAGGAGCCACTGTCGTTTTCGATTCCGCCCACTGGGTGGCGTGCTGGACGTGGCGGACAGGCCTCAGAGGCGGGTGGGGTGTCGGGCCATCCGCAAAGAGTGCCGGAGGCAATCCAGGATCGACTCCCGATCCTTCTCCCTCCTCGTCGCCGTGACTACCCCGAAAGTGGTGATTCCGCAATGGATCCGATCCGCCAGCTGTTGCTGTTGTCGTCGTCGTAGTTCCAAACGCCGGCGCTGCAAACCCTTTCAAAGTCGACGCTCCGCCGGGCGGGAACATCTGCGTAAAATTTAAAAAACGACGCTCGGATAAATAGAATCATAATAACAAAAAAATACTAGACGATGGTTATTATTATTCTTATTATTTTGTGTGTTGGAAAAAGAAGAGAAATAGACGCCGCGTCATGGAACGGCA
Organism: Daphnia pulex; assembly: GCF_021134715.1. Lineage (NCBI taxonomy): Eukaryota > Metazoa > Arthropoda > Branchiopoda > Diplostraca > Daphniidae > Daphnia > Daphnia pulex. Next base: position 651,112 of record NC_060027.1, read on the forward strand.
ACAGGGTGGAGCCGCCGAGGCGTGAACAAACGACGCGCTCCAATGACGTCATGTAGTACTTTTTCCGTTTTTTTTTTTCGTTCGTTCGTTTGTATTTTTCACGAGCAAATATTGACTTTCAAAGCGTGACAAGAAATCTACAAGGCGTACACAAAAGTTTGGGTATACCTACGTACTTAAAACTAATGAGAGAATAAGAAAAAATGGACAAGGAAAAATTTAAGAATAGACGATGATTCGGTCGACATTTCGTGTGTTGACGTAACGGGAATTTTTTTTTGTTTCGTTGGTCGTGTGAAATTTTCCCAGTTGTCAACATCATCATCTGTTTGCTGATGTGTCCACAAGTGCAGAAAATCAGGAAGAAATTTCGAGTTCCACAAAACCGAAATTGGTGACAGGTGCTGGGAGAGACACACGGGGGAAAAATAACTTCACGGAAGGCGGGAGACTCTACGATTGGAATGCGGGGGATCGGAATGCAGATCAGACGACGTCATCATCGATTTCTCAGCAGCGAAAAAATAAACATGCGACGACCCGCAATCGCCTTGAGATTTGGTTTCCAGGGGTTCCCACCCGTTGCGATCGTGCGGGAGAAAAACAAAAACTAAACAAAAAAATTCCCATCGACCAACAACAACATTGACCACAATCTCTTCGTTCCAATCGATTTCTTCACGTGATTCCCGTATTCAATTTTCCCGGTGGCTCTTGACGGATTGCTATGATAATGCACGGATCGCCGCATCCCAGCGCAGCAACCCCAACAAAACAACAAAATGTTTTTCCTTTTTCTGTGCTGCTGTTGTTGTTTTCCTCCCCCTTTCAAAAACAATCGAACAACATCATTTTTACATTGTCCCTCCCGAAACAAAAATAAAAAAAATCCCAACATCAGACGGACCGATCCATCACGAATGATTCCGAGCGACACGCGAAATAGACAACAGACGTCATCAAAATAAGATCGGCCCCCTTTTGATTATTTCGCGTTGGGTAAAAGTATAATTCAGATGAAAAATAATTCAACCAAATTACAAGAAGAAGAAAAAAAAACCTGTCGGTAGAGCGGGAGACTTGTGTGTCCCAATTTGGACCGACGCATTAGGGAAACTATTTTCTCTAGTTCTTTTTTATAATTCTCTTTTTTCTCGTTCTGCTCGATTTCACCAACACAATCCGACAGTTCCCAAAAAGGGCCAACTAGAGAAAGAGAGAAACCATCAGATTATTATATCAATTGTACAACAACAAAAAAAGTTGACCGGTTTTCACTATATAGTCTTGACGAGAAAATCCACTCGGACGATTCTCGGCTGTCCCAACTTAGCGTGTAATACACCGTGAGCCCCCCTTCCAAAAAATGATTAAAACTGATTATACATGCCGTCATAACATCATTCCAGGGGGAGATAGAGAGAGAGAGATGAACTGGAAATTACAGAGCAAAGTAGACCAAGTTGGATTGTATCATAATTGCGGGGGGTTACACACGTCAAAAATGGGAGAAAATTAGTTTGAACTGACCGTGAAGAGCTGAAGCGGCTGGTTGGTCTTGGTGGCCGTCGCTGCGAAGGTGGTCATGTCCGTTTCACGACTTGCAAGGACTCAAGTCCATAAGAAGATGAAGAACAACCCACAATCTCCCTGAATTTTGCCAGTGCAGTTGTTCTCGCTAGATGTTCGTTTGTGATTTCCTTTCTCGTTAGGAACCTGTGGATTATATAACAAAAAAGAAGTTGATGTCGCGCAACCCACAAACGTGAAAAACGAAACGACTCATAGAAAAAAAGGAAGGCAACAACAACAACAGGCAGCACAACAACAACAAACGATGTGCCGGAGAATGGATGGAATCCCGAATCGAGCCGATTTCAGACGCTGTGAGCTGCTAGAGCCCCTCAAGGCCCCCTATTCTTTTGTCTTTGGTGGCCGCCGCTATTCGTTCAAATTCCTCCTCTGAACGATAAATATACATACAAGTCGCATTTCATTTTGGCCATCTATACACAAGACCAAAAATTTCGCAAGTCTAGAACGAAGAAGAAAAAGAAGTTCAATAGAAGTTGGCCCGGCCGGTTTCCCGAGTTCAATGTCACTCGAATTCCATTTTCGGGACTCGACTCTTCTTTTTAAGGAGAGATGCTTTAGATGCTTATCGAAGAAAAAAAGCAAAAACTAAACCTTAAAAAAAAATAAAAAAAAGTTGTTGGTCCATCAGATCCTCACGGCTATTTGACCTGGCAGAAAGAAAAAAAGAACTAAGCAGCAGCAGCAGCAAGCAGCAGCTCTCTCTCTCAAAGTCTTTTGCGGCTCACGGCCGCGCGCCCATTCGTCGCCACTAACGACGTCATCATCAGCCTCAGAAGAAACGCTGCCGTTGCACGTTCAACTCTCTCTCTCTCCTCTCAAGGTTTTTTTTCTTTTTCAAAACAGAAGAAAGAAAAATAACCCTCGGTTCGGGACGGGCACATTCACTAACGCTCGGTTCACGCGGGAATCACGAAGACTATACAAGATCACGAAAAATGTATTGAACTTCTTCTTCTTTCTTTTCTTATTCTTCCGCATTCCGCAATAACGATTCACTTCCTAGATTCATTGTTGTGTGTTTCTGATGGCCCTGGACATTTTTTTAAACTTCAATGTTATACACACAGCTCGGATTATATAGTTTCGCTTCCATATCGGGAGTAGGAAAATTCACGAATATTTTTGGTTTGGTTTTTCTTTTAACGAGAAAAAGTAAAAGGCAAACGAAATTTGTTTTTTTTTTTTTTCAAAAGGGAAAACTGCGTGTGTTTTGGGTTTCGGTAATCGGAGACGACGACGACGTTCAAGTTGCTGGACATTAAAAAAAAAGGAAAAACGAAACCGGTTGATTTTGCAACCAGCCGAGGAGAGACAAACTGTCCTTCTCTCTCTCCCTTTTGCAATTAGATACCTGGCAACCATATTGACAAACCGGTGACTTGAACCGTTTCAAAACCCAAAAGAAAAAAGAAATTTTTAAGATGAAAAACATAGCACCACACCTTTTTCCATTTTGTTCGTCAACACGGCAGCAGCTCTGATTGTGTTACTGATTAAAAAGTTAGTCATCGCGTTTTTAATAAAAAAAAAACTGTCGTGATGATCAAATTCAAACCTGAAATCAATTGGAATGTCAAAATTTCCATCTCAACCGCATTACAAAAAGTCCCTAAAGCTTTTAGATGACCGGAAGGGGATTTGCTTATGTTTGTAATAACACAAGTTATCGTATTAAACGCGTAGGTACTTTTAGCCTAGGCGGAGGACACGGCCTTGGAAAATTTCGTTTTAAAACATGACACCATGTTTTCTCATTTTCCAGAATAAATATAATTTAGAAGAAAGAGGGAAAACAAGTTCCAGGGTATAGTGTAATAACCCCCCTTTTTATTGCATGTGTCTTGTGTGTTGGCCATTTTGTTTGTCGCTATTGCTTGGTTGTTAGTTACTGTTACCGACAAGAAACGAAAAATAAATACAATACGGTCCCGCGTGATTGTTGGCGGGCGAAAAAAAAAAAATTGAGCGGCTTTTGTCGAGCAAACCAACACCTTATATACCTGGAAAATTGTTTTTTCTAAAAAGTATCCCACAGGTGTGTAGATTTGAGCGGGCCCTGTATAAAAAGTAATGTCTCCCTGCCTCTGGCCACCAACTCCCTACCCATTCCCACCTACCCGCACGCCATTTTCGTCTTATTCCTTTTCCTTTTTTTTCTTTTACCTGCGAGCAGCAGCAGAGACTGGGCTGTGGCGCTCACGAATCAAACACACACACACAAACGAATATTGCATTTGACGATGATCGCCAAATGTAGCCGAAAGTTTCGTCGAGAGAAACAAGAACCAATCGGCCACCACACGATTTCTCTTATTCCCCATCTCCGCATCAGTCGTGAACAATCAAATAGAAATAGAACGACTCACCTGTCATCGTAACGACGTGATGTACATCCAAATGAATTATGTCAAACGTTACAACACCCAATAACGGCACTGATCAAATCACTTGAAATTGAAACTAAACTTTTTGGGGTTGGAATTTGTGTTTAGTTTTGGATTTCTTCTTTGCACTGGGCTGGTAATCGGCGGGAGATTTGGGTGAGTCGAACGTGAAAAATAAAACGAACGACACGGACACACACACACACACTGCACACAAGGTGACGACGGTTTTGGCCACGAATTTTTCTCTGCTTCTCTTCACTTGAGACTCAGTGAGGGTAATAAGTTGGTGGTGGCTGCTGGGCTATCCTCTGTGAGCTGCTGCTGCTTCTTCTCCCAGGTGGAGTCCGAAGGCGAAAGCCGAGAGAGAGAGAGAAAAAGAATAAATTGACTCAAATATACACGAAAAAAGAAACGGGGAAAAAAAAGAGAATATCTAACATGCAGCAGCAGGAGAGAACGAGAGAGAGACTCCTCCTACTTGTTCTCCCGGGAAAGGTTGGAACCCAACTACCCAAGGACACTTCAACTTATCAGCTGTGCGGCCGAGCCATCTAGTGGCGGCGCTGTCAAACTTGCAGACGACAATTTTGATTAGCCCCCAGGTTTTTTAATGTAATGATTGGCCGTGAAATTCTACGAATCGCGTAGAAATAATAATTGGACATTTCCGGATTCTTTAGAATATTTTTTTGATTTAAAAAAAAATTTTAAAAACAATTTCAATCAAAGGCAAATGAAATCATCGAAAAGGGTCGGAGCAAAAAACAGACACGCGGTGATGACGCGTCACGTCAAGTGAAATCGCGTCGGGCGTCGCAATAAATGAGAGAGGGCCGCTTTGCCCCAATCAACCCCTCACCTACCCAAAAATGGTCAATGGAAATGTGTATCCATCCATTCCGCTCAATTGTAATTTGCCATTCGCATCCAGACAGCCGTACAGCACAGATAAGCTTGAGTATATATGGCACGCGTGGTGGTGGTCATCCAGCTGCTGCTGCCACGGCGTGTGTGTAATAATCATTGGCTTCCTACGCCATCTGTGGTTTAGACGAAAATGGAAGCGAGAGTTTTGGAAAGAAAGAAAACAACCGAAAATGTTCAGCTATAAGAGACGGATGGATGATGGGGGGCTTGATGGCACATTCAACAATTGAAAATGCACACACATGCCAAAGGTTAGCCCAGAGTAGAGAGAGACTCGGCCTTTCACTTTTGAACTTTTGATGGTCTTCTCTCCTTTCTCGTCACACACAACTATCCTCGCCCTTTTTTCTATCCCGGGTCCCGCCCCCGTTTGTGTCAGTGAAAGTTTCTTTCTGATTGTGGATGTCGTTGATTTCAAAAGAAGAATTTCGTCTTTTTTCCCCCTATAATACATCAAAAAGAGGCGAATGTTTTATTATTATGTATACGTTCAACCTTTTTCTCTGTTGGCCAATTTCGACTGGCAAGAGCAAAGAGAGGCTCCGCAATCTTTTTGGCGTGATTTGGTCACGCCACCTTTTATCATCTCGACCGGTCATACTCGTTTATTTGTATATACGAGCTGGCCGTGAATCTCTTGGCCTCTCAACAACTCTCTTTCTCTCTCTCTCTCTCTCTCGGAATGGAAAAGAAGGTAGAAAGAGAAAAAGGAGAGTTTGATCAGAACGAAGGCGATGTCCTTAAAAGGCAACAACGTTATTCCCGCAGCAGCAGCAAACACACAGAAAATCCAGGAGAGAGAGAAGAAGAAGAAGGAGAGATGGGATATGGTGGATAGAGCAGGGCTCCCCCCTTTTCTGGAATACTTTGCCCATTTAAGGTGAATATTATATAGCCACAGCTCTCTCTCTCTCCCTCTGTTGGTTATTCTTTTTTTTAAAAAATAAATAAAATTTGTTTGATTCTAAACCAAACAGAGTTTTGTGCGCAGGGATGAGACCTGGGCCGGGGCTAAAGAGATGGGCGAGTCTCTTTTTGAAAATAATAATAAACGAGGAGAGGATGAAACACACCACACCACCAACCATCTTTGCATATGGTCTTATTGGGTCCTTAAAAGACTTTGGTCATCACCTCTGTCTGGACTAGGCGAAACTTTCTCTTCTGCTGCTGCTCCCGACCATCATCATCGTGTGTCAGACTTGATAAATAAAAAACGGGCGCTGGGTTGTTGTTGTTGTTGTAGGCCATCGCGCGCAATTTGCCCGCCCGTGCAATAGACAAGTCAAAATGGGGGACCGGACCGAAAGAAGAAAGAAAGAGCGTGTGTGATGGGAGAGAACCTTGAAGTGACCATGTTTAGCCATGGCTCAGCCGTTTGTGGATGATACACACACAGAGATGGTGGTGGTAGATGTCACGTGATTGGCCGTCTCTATGTATATGTTATATCCAGCCGAGAGTATTTCTTTTTTTTTCCATCCTAGTAGTAGTCAACATGACCTAACCATAAATGTATAGCGTCCATCCAATCAGGCATTGAAATCACTGAAATTTCAACAACACCATATTCGTCTGTTTAGTTTCTTTTTTTAAATTAATTTAAACCCCCCCTTCCCCCCTAAATAAAAGTTGACGAAAAAGAAAAACAGCTGGAGTTCAATGTATTTTTTAAATTGGAATTCGAGTCGGGTCAATAAATTTGCCAAAGAGATTTAAAAAAAAAAAATAAAAACAAGAAAGAAAAAACTGGTATGGGTGAAGGAAAAAAGGAAAAAGAATTGAAATAATAATCCAACAGAAATCACAAACGAGTTTAACGATCTAGAAAGAGCCGTAATTAAAAAAACAGCCAAAATTATTATCCAGTTCAAATTTGGACGTTTTTTAAAAAGCGCGCGCGCGCCGTAACCGCTTGTGAGAATGAAAAGAAAAAAAGAATATAATGTAATAATAAACAGAATCATCAAAAAAACAAATTTCGTTTTGGTATTTTTACGAGCTTGTTTTTTTAATTAGCGTGTAGAACAAATTTGGCAATGGCTGGACGATGGAGAGTCGGAAAAAAAAGATGAAGAAATCGTTTTTTGCGTGTGGTGTATTGATAGTTTTGACTGTTCCAAAAATATCAAGAAAGAAAAGATAAAAAAGCTTCATTATATGACCGTTTTGTGGTTTTGGTTTGGTTGCTGTGTGTTGTTGTTGTTGTTAATCAATTCCTATATGAAAGCACCTGTTCTGGCAACGGGATTACCATTTTAAAAAGAAAGCCGAAAGATAAGAAAGATAAAAGAAGGGAAAACAGTTTTAAAAAATCGCCTCCGCCTACGTACAATATGTATAATATTTAGCTTTATATTCAAATGCCAGGCCTTAATATTCATTATTAATCATGGGCGTTTCCTTATTTTTTTCTTCTCTCTCTCTTATTCTCTCTCGTCTTGTGCCGCGTGTGGGTCGTTTGCAACTGTCTAAAAATGCATATACATATTACTGATACAGCTGGGCATCATCGTATTTATAATAGACTATTTTTTTTAAATTTATATTAAAAGTGATTATTATTAAAATTAAGAAAAAAAAGATTACAACTGGGGATAATATAAAAAAAAAGAAAGTGGAATTATTAGCACCGGAGGGGATTTCAAAAAAAGCCGCCAATTTTGAATGTTTGCGATCTGCTGTTGGATAACTTTTCTAAGTTAAAAAAAAAAAGATTTCTCATTAGCGAATATCATTATATAATCAAATATTCAAAATCATGGAATATTAGAAAAATTTGTTTAAGAAATAAAAATCAGTCGAGGGAGTAAAAGAAAGAAAGAAAGAAAGAAGAATGGCACTCTCTGATTGTTACTTTAATTATTCATGGGAGGGGGGGAATTGTTTGTTTCTTTTCACTGCCCACCATTACCCCGAACGGTAATGATGACACCGCCGGATTGCTGAGGCCGGATCGAATGATAGATGGATGGCGAGAGACGCGGAATGTCGGAGGTCGAGTCGTTGGGCCGGTCGGCCGTCGTGTACTCGGAGCGGCTCATCGTCGTCTGCTGGCTGCTGGATTTGGTTTCGCTGCTGAATCCGTCGACAAACGGCTGGACGCGCTTGGAATAACTCTGAACAGAGTCGCTCTGGCTGTCCGGATCCTGGTTGGATTTGATGCGGACCGTTTCAGAGTAATTGACCGGGGCCGGAATTTTGACGGCCGGAATTATGACGCCGCCGTTACTTCCGATCGAGCCCGTGTTGCTGAGCGTCAGCGATCCGCGTCGGAGCGGGGCCAGCAGGTCGCGCTGCGAGCCGAACGGACTTCCGCCGGAATTGTTGCGGATGAGCAAAGGAGGCGGAGTCAACGGAATCGGGTGATTCATCTTGGACGCGCCCGTCACCGGAGTGCTGGTGTAGACGCGGTTGTTGAATCCGCCCAGAGCCTGGGTGGGCGGCGACGGAGTGCGCGGAAGACGAGCATCCGGCGACTTGCCGTCAATGACATCCTCTCGATTCACGCGGATGTCCTTCAAATTCTCGTCGCCGTGGATGTGCATGAAGAGTTCCGGCGCTGAATTGAGGAGACCCTCCAAGAATTTCTGCCTCTTCTCAATCGATTCCACTTCCGGCGACTCTTCCTTCATCATCATCCGCTCGGGTTTGGGCTCCTGCTGCTGGGCTGGCGAGTGGTACGTTTTCGCCGGAGGTGGAGGCGGAGCTTTGGTCTTGCCACCAACGACGCGCGGCAACGTCTGCGCTGGATTAGCGTAGTGAATTCCGGCATTTTCGAGCAGAGCGATCCGATCTTTCAAGCTTCTCGCTTCCGGTTCCAATTCCGGTTCCGGCTGCTGCTGCTCACGAGTCTGCGGCTGTTCGTGACCCTTTTCGTTCTCCTCCTTGATCGTCTCGTTGGTGACGCCCCGGAAGCTGCGATGAGTCGATTTGGTGGACGACTGGAAGCTCATCGGCTGCGATTCGATTGTCGGCTGCGGAGGTGGTGGCGGAGGTGGCGGAGTGGCCGGCGACGACGAAGAAGTGGTGACGGCCGCTGCCGCCGCTGCCTGCATCTTCCGTCGGTGCAGAGACGAGTAACTTTCGCCTCTCGATCCGGGCGAATCGTCGATCGTTGGAGATTTCGGCGGCGACGACGACAACTGGACCAGACGATCGCTGATGCCCGTCTGCACTTTGCTGGACGTCTGAGCCAACTGAAGCGGCTGCCCAAGGATGTCGACTGGCTGCCTGACCCATTCGGCGTCGGGTTCCGGAATTTTGGAGCTGCTGGCGGTGGTGGCGTTGATTGCGGCGGAGGTGGCGGCGGGAGCGTTAGTGGCCGGCTGGGCGTTACTCCGGCGCCTGGGCAACGTGTAAAGAGCCGAATTCGAGTAGGGTTGCGGCGGTGGTGGCTGGAACGAATTCAATTCGGTGGTCGATTTGTTCAGGTCCAGTTGGCTCTTGCTGATGCTCGTCACGATGCCTGGACTTTTGAGCGAGGCGAACGGCTGGTGGCTCAGTTCGGCACCGCTGGTCCGGTTCAGGAACGACGTCGATTTGTAGAGTGGGCTGTTGAGGTTGGACGAGCGGATCGAGACCGAGCGGAGCGGAGTTGAACTCAGCAGACTCGATCGACGTTGCTGGAGGCTGGAGGAGGCGGCCGGAGCGGCCGGCGTCGTCGTCGTCGTCGCGCTCTGATTGTGTCCCACCTGGAAACTTTGGCTGCGGTTGACGGCCAACGTCGACGACGATAGATTAGTGACGCTGCTGCTGCTGTTTTTATTGCTGCTCATCGGGTTGTTGTTGTTGTTGTTTTGAATGTTCTTCACGGGGGTGATGGCAACGATCCGGCTGCTGGCCGGCCGGTTGCTTCCACTCTGATTCAAACCGCCAATTTCGGTGGGAAAAGTTTCATTCAGACTGCGGTCCTGGTCGGAAAAGACCCTCGAACTGCTCATGTTGTTGCTGATGTTGGCGCTGTTGTTGAGATGGATCGACGTCTCGCTGAGTAACGGCTGCTTGCTGGGCCGTCGGGGCAGAGTCTGAGAGCGGGTCACCTCCGAACGGGCCGGTTTGCTCGGCTGAGACATTTCCAGTTCAACTTTGCCGTTGACCACGCCCTTGCTGGGCGTGAAAGGATCCTCGCCCATGTAGTATTTCTTCATGGGTTTGCTGCTGGAACGGTCCAGCGTCTGGCTGTGGTACTGCTGCTGCTGCTGGATCATGTCGTTGCGGATCGTCTGCGGATTGCATTGGGTGCCAGAGTCCGTCTTGACCGTGGTCGGATTGATGCGTTTCGATTGTTTGCGACGAACGGGACGGACTGGTGGACTGGCCAGCTCCTCCACGGCAAACATGGGCGGCGATTTGGGACTGCGGAAGGATTCAGTCATCCGCAATTTGTTGTTGGATCCCGACGTGGGGTACATGGATGACGGGCTGCCGTAGTGATTGCTGGTGGGCGGGGCCGGCCTTGGAGGCGGAGTCTTGATGGCGTAAGATTGAATCACTTTCGGATTGCCGCTGGATCGATTGGGACTCTGGAACGATCGTTCCGTGTCGACGAAATAGCCTTGCGGTTGCGGCGAGTAGTGGCTGGACCGCTGCTCGCGTTCCGGCACCGACTGGAGCGAAGAGTTGAGCAAATTCATCCGGCTGGTCGTGTTGTGTTGTTGGTTCATGATGTTGTTGCCAACCGGAGACGAGTAGACCCGGTCCGGAGTCGACGAATCCTGGAACGGCTGTTTCGATCCGGACGGAGTCAACAGACTCTGCGTCCGTGAAATTCCGGAATTCGAAGGCTTCCGTCCGTTGGTTGTTGAATAATCCACCGTCGGGCCGAGCCGGATGATTGTTCCGCCGGAACGATTGGGCGTCGCCTGGTGTTGATGCGGCGCCTGGTAGACGGGCGTCGACGTCCTCATGTCGTCCTCTGGTCCGTCGTCGATGGGCTTGACCGGAGGTGGCCATCTCCTAGCTTGGCTGACGGGAGCGGCGTAAGTCGGCGGGCTGCTGGATTGCTGGACGGGACTCTGATACTTGTCCGGAATTGTCCTGTTCATCGATTGCAAAAAGGACTGACGGGCGGCCAGCGGATTGCTCTGGTGGCCTTTAAGTTCTTCCTTGTTCATCCACGAATAGATTCCGGTAGCTCTTCCGGCCGTGTGATTGAACGACGAGGCCCTTTTAATCGGTTCCTGGTCGCCAGCCGACAAGTTTCGGTACAATTCCGGTTTGCCATTATTCAAATTCGTCTGGTAAACGGGCGAGGTGGACAATTTGTTGTAACTGGGTGACTGAGGTCCACTCTGGATGCGTTGTTGCGTTGTCTGCTGTTGTTGTTGTTGTGTCGTCCGGTTGAAGCTGTTCAATCCGGTGGTGGACGAATAGATTCGCGAGTTGGTCACCATGGGCTCGTTGGCCAGCGGATCGTAGCGATCCGAGCCGGAAGGATCCGACTTCATGGTGACGTTGATGCCGCCGCTGGAAACTTGGCTGGGCATCTTGCTCTTCTCCTTGTTCTTTTTGCCCGATTTCGATCCTGATAGTCCTATTTTGCTGCCGTTGGCGGATCCGCCGTCCGTCGATGATTCGCTCCCGAAATGGCTGTCCAACCAGCGCGACGTTTCCAATTTTCTAGTCTCCTCCTCGGCCTCCAAATCCAGCGGCTTCTTGGTCAGTGCGTCTGTCCGCTCGGCCGTCTGCTCCGCAGTTTCTTGCGGGGGGATGACTGGAGCCTGGGCCGGCAACTTGTTGGGCTGTTGGGCAGCAGCAGCAGCAACAACAACCGGAGTAGCTTGCGGCTCTGGAGCAACGTAGAGCCCGTTTCTGGCGCTGTCTACGACGTCGCCTTGGCCGTCGTACTGGACCGTTTTCTGTGTCGTTTGCCTGGGTCCGTGTCCTAGTTTCACCCCGCCAGAGATGTGGCCGCCCTTTGGCACGGCGATGTATTCCACCTGGGGGCAAAAAGAAAGCCATTGACCATCTTGGAATCTAAAAGCCGGACACCACCACCACCACCACCACCGTCCAAATAAAGAAACGGCCAAGCCAAAAAACAATTATGGGGAACAAAAACAAATTTTTCAAACGAAATAGAAAAAAAGAAACCTGATCTTCGTCCTGGAGGGTCGTGTAGTTGTTGCGCGTCTCTTTGACCACCTCGTGAATGGACGAGGTGTCGGACGCTGGGCGATCGTCTTCAGGTTCCTCGTTGTCGTCAATCTCTTCGTGATGTTCGTGACGTTTAGTTTCCGTCGTTATCCGACCGTCTTTTTCCTCACTCCGCTCCTGGAAAATTTTAAAAATAAGAAAATAAAATGTTTGCCAATTAAAACATTTGTTGGGAAATGACTCATATCCAATCCATCAAATCCGCCGGTGGCGCACGGCGCGAGAATTGATTGCGTCGAAAGTCACACGGAATACGAAATTTTTGCCGCGTTAAAACCCAAAATTTGAATTCAAATTGAAAATTTGGTTTTGTAACTTTTTCGGTGACTCACGAAGAAGAAGACGATTTGAATAAAATACAAAAACGGAAACCGGCCGTTGATGTAAATCGATCGAAGGTCAAATTGGCCGTTACTGGGAGTTCTTTTTGGTGGGGGGAGACGTTGTAACTTGTGTAGCCTTTTATGGAATGCCGTCCAAACGGGCCAAAAGGAATTTTTTTCGGTTTTGGTTTTTCGAGAGAGGGGTTGGTGGGCAAACGGAGAGAGAAAGTTGTCGACGTTTGTTATTTCTTTCTGTTTTTTTGAAAACAAAACAAAATGGCGCCTTTATAGCGTTCAACGTTCAGTCGACATTTGGGAAAGAAAAGCCATTTTGGGCGGGGTCAACTTGGCGGGTTATCACGCACAGATGAAATGATTACATTTCACTCCCGCACTCTTCTTCTTGTTGCGTATCGCTATGCAACTCTCAAAAATTTGTGACTTTTGTTGCCGCTTTTCGAATGTAATCAATTTGGTTATTTACTTATTTATTTATTTATCTATTTGGAAATGTAAATATGTACTATGTATGAAAAATACCTCGGTGTTTTCTTGGTCGATAATCCGCTTGTGTTTGCGTGACTGATGGACGACTCGCTTGCCCGTCGAATAAGGAGCGACCAACTGTCGCTCGGCGCTTTCACTCCCGCTGCTCCCGCCGCTCACGGACGATTGACGCCGACGCCAAGTCAACGCCTGGCCCGTTTCACGCTGCTTCTCCAAAGCCTCTTCCAATTCCTGCCAAAACAGAAAAATAAATAAAAGAAATTTATATTTGTTTCCTGTTGACTTTACAGAGGTCGAAGGTTAAAATAAAAGGCCAAAGGCAGAAAATCCAATTGGTTTTTCTTTAACTTCTTTCACGGCGGTGGTTATTTTCAATCGCGTTCATTTCATCCGTCACGCGATGGAGATAAAAAGAGAAGAAAAACAAACCTGTCGATATGATTAACATAAATCCGATTTGACGGGGATGAATAAATAATTGAAAAAAAGAAAATTGGAAAATTTTCTTTTCCCGAAATTATTTCTGTTTTTCCCGAGCGGTTTTCACCTTGTGGCGTTTTGGCCGAACCCAAAAGGCAAAACACAAGTGAGGCAGCGGGGGTAGAGAGAGAGAGAACCCTCTCGATCGACACACAACACGCACACAAAACACACCTGTGGATGCTAGTGATCACGTCACTCGACTGAACTGGAGGCCCCGTTCACTTTGCTGCCAGAACCGTTAAGAAAAGACACACACACACACACGAAAAAACAACGAAGGAGGCGACACGGTTCTAAGAGAGCCCCAGAACCACCACCACCAGTACACTCTGGCCAGCAGCAGGAGCCAACCTAGGAGCCCCCAAAGAGCCTTGTTTGTTAACGCCGCCGCCGCTGCTGCCGTCGTTAAAATAACTAAACAACAAAACTAAAAAAAAGAGTCTGGAAATAAAGAAGGTGGCAGAATAGAGCTAAGAGGGAGGCTGGCACTGGCTGCTGCCAAAAGGGAAAACCTACTTTCTATATCCTCCCGCTCACGGCGGTATCATAGAGCGTTGGTTGGTGTTTTCACCTTGCACGGCTCACGCTATATTCACCATGTAGGCGGCGGCCCAGCAGCAGCCGCCACCGAGAGAAAGAGAGAGAATGGAAAAATGCCATAATTGACATGGGCATTCCGAAAATAAAATAAAAAACGACGTCCAAATAATAAGGACAAGGGTGAGGCGAACTCAAAACCAAACTGATTGTTCTTACATAATTCTGACGTCACATCATCTCGATAGAATTCAAACAAAAATCATCAAATCGAAATTTTGGAATTTTTTTTTCAAATTCAAATTTGGCGCGTCCCGCATCGATCCAATCGGGGCGTAACCGGGCTCTTTCAACTGTTCACAATCTCGCCGATACGGATAGATAAGAGCCGATCACATCCGACCGGATGCGGATGTCAAACGGCCCGCTGGAAATCGCAGGTGGTCACTTGAAAAAAGACGGACGCCATCTGCTGTCGTCGCTTATCCTTGCAGCTTTAAAAAAAAAAACATTTTTTGGCAAAAGAACACGCCGGTCGTGATAGGACAGTTTGTTATTGGGGGCCTCTCAGCGTCCGGCCTTGATGCCAAAAAATGCTGTTTCAAGTCAAACGTCAAGGTCTCCTTATAACACACACAAAGATACACACACACACACACTCGAAAAAATCTCCAAGAGAGAGGATAGATCTCTCTCTGGCTGTGTACTTGTATGGAATCCGAGTCACGGACGTCGGAGGAAAGTTCTATCTCCCTAAAGGTCTACACACGCGATCCTGTTTGGGGTCGAAATATGTGTGTTTTTCTTCTCTCTCTCCTATCTGATGATTGCGTTATATGTTGCGATTGTGTCGGTTTGGTCTTGACCGACTCTAGTCAAACTAACTCTATAGAGACATAATATTTAAATCGGAATTTGATGACTAACGTCGATCGATCGCTTTCGGCAACGTTGCGTCAACTTGTCCGTCTTTTCTGTGTTCACCGATTTTCTTCAATCGATCAATAAATGATTTGAAAATATCAAATCTGTCGGACTTTCTAGAGGTTGCCACTATTTATAAGCGCGCCATAAATAGTTGTTAAAATATTTGAATTTGAAATTTTCCTTCCAGCCTATTTCTGGTAAAAGATCGTGAGAGATGGTAAATTTCACGCAAAAAAAACGAGAATGAATCTTGGTAATACCGAGTACGGCGCAATGGTCCAGAGTTGGGGGTTTTGTATGAATAATTTCGAAAATTATCTTCTTCCAACCACCGCATCACATCGCTGGCTCATTAACTTAAGAAAAACTTTTCGCTGCTGGTGGTGGTGGTGGCGGCGGCTATTTTCTTTCTCTTCTTCCCGACACGTTGCGGAGAAAGTCGCCTAAATGTTTCGGTATACTTTTTTTAAAATAGTTAAAAGAAGAAAAACCGGGCGATCATGATGATGATGATGGTACTGGGTCACACAATGACGCAAATCTCTCGTCTCTTTTGAACTCAAAAAGAAACGGCTATCCTCCTCCATTTTATACCTGAACCGGTTATCATTATTACACACGAGCGCTCTAAGCGCTTTTAACCTGACGGTGATTATCATAACTCTTATAACAAGAAAAAAAAGGAGGAAGGAGGTGAGGGGCAGGTGTGTGTGGTAGTAAGGCACACAGTATATGTACCTGGTTGGTGAGGTGACCCAAATGGTGAACTTCTTCGGTTTCTAGTCGCTCGTCGATTTCATCTCGGGTGTTGGACTTTTTCTCGTGCGTCTCCCGAACGATCACGGCCCCGGGAATGGCCACCCAGCCCTCTGGCGGCAATGTCGCAACTGTCCCGTCTCCGTCGCCGCCCGTTTTCTACAAAAAGTAATCACAAAATAATAATAAGTATCTAAGAGAGAAAATAGAGGATAACACACAACACACACACAAAACGGTCGCGGTTCGTTTGTCCGCGCAGTCGTTCACCTAGCGGTCGGCATTTTGACTAGACAATAGACAATTTCAAAAAAAATGTTTTCCTTTTTTTCCCGGACATCATTAGCTAAGGGGAAAATGATTTCGATCGCATATCGCAGAGAAGACCCCCTACAATCAAAATGGTTCTACAAGAACCCCACCACACGACACTTAATCAGTCAATCACGATCGTGATTTCCACTTTTTCTTCTTCTTCTTGTTAAACAAATAAAAAAGAAAATGTGAGAATGTCTAGAGTCGTGTTCCGGATGGCGAAAGAGTTAAATATAGGTCGCTGGTGTGAGAAATAAAAAAATAAAAATCAGTTTTTATTTCTTTTTTTGGTTGGTTTGTTTAGTTTTTCTGTCTGTGCTAGAGACACGGTGACGCAATGACGTGGGAAATGGTGGCGTGTTGCGCACGCTCCATCGATTCGGCAACCCCCCTCGTGTCGCAAACTTTTATTATTAAGAATTTCAACCGTTGCGAGTTTTGATTGCGTCATTCTTGTAATTGTAAATGATTATTTATTATTATTATTGACTACATGTAGTACCTCCGTGTGTTCTTCTCTTTTGGTTTCCGTGTCTTCCGTGGTTCGGGTGGTCACCTGCGGGCCACTGTCGTCCAGCACTTGGCCGTCTTCGTTGACAACCACTTGGCGTTTGACTCTGGTCTCGATCTGTTTGGTCGTCACCTGCTCCACTTTGCGTTTCTTGATCCACTCCTCTGTCATTTCAATAAAGACAAAAGACAATTAACTACCAGAAAATAAAGGTTAAAATCACCACCGTTATAATTCACCTTGTTTCTCGATGGCCATCGTATCAAATTCGCCGTCATCCTGTCAAAGAAAAAAGCAACAAAGAAAAATGAAATATCAGATACCTATTTAGGAGACATAATGAAACAACCGAAACAACAAATCAGGTTATACTCCCTGGACAGGTGTGTGTGTGTGTGTGCAGCAGGCGAACTCAATTTAGATTTTCGTTAAAATATACAACGTCAGGAAGCGAAAATGATCATGGCCATTCAAGGCAGTCGAACAACTACAACAACATTGACGTAGTAGAAAAAACAAAACAAAAAAAAATCTGTTGCCCAAATTCGTCCAACTAAGTAACAATACGCAGATTATATTCTAATATATTTCGATTGTTATACATTCAAGCTGCCCCCCCCCCGTCTCCTTATAGGAACCCACCCAAAAATAAATAATTTTCTTGGTTTTTCTTTTTGTAAAAATTGAGCCCTAAAGCGCAAGTGGTGATGGATTCGGAGAGAGAGAGCTTTTGCGTACTCCACCCACACCGAAAAAAAAACAGATAAGAGAAGCCACACACACACACGGAAAACACATAGGTGTGTCGCAATACACCTTTCCAGAAATTATTTCTTTGATATTTTTCACATCGTTTTTTTGTTTCTTTCCTTTCAATTTTTTTCGGGTTATTTCGGAAACATTTTTTTTCTCCCATTAACTTTTGGAACGTGTAAAAATGTTTTTCAATCACGACGTTGCTCGACTGTAACCAATAAGTTGTCGAGACTTTCGAAATTCGGGAGAGCGTGAAAAGTGAAAAAAACGGTGGGATGGGGGGGTCGAGGGCGTGTGAAGTGGGTTCAGGTGGTGGTGATATTGTTTTTAGAAAAATCAATGAAATGAAATTGAAATGAATGAATGTTTGACGTACTTTAAGAACGAGGGCTGACGGCGGTCCCGACGTAAAATGTTGCGTGAAAGCGACCGTCTGTCCGTCGTCCGGAGCGCGGATGGACGTCGCTGTCGCTGCCATGGCGTCCGCTGACGCAGCAGACGAAACTCTAAACCGAACTGATTGAACGATTGAAACGATCTAAAAAAACCAAGCGAGAGAGAAATGTGTGCGGTTCGGACGAGAATCGCCACCACCGCCCATGTCAATCCCCGCAATGACGTCACTGGCACACACTAGGAAGAGAGGGGGAGGCGTTCAGAAGAGAGAGAGTGGGTGGACGAACGGACTGCACACATGCAGAAATGCAGGAAGAAGAAGTGTTGTCGGGTAGTAGCCCAGGAAAAAGAGCCCACAACAACAACAACAACAACAACAACTTTTTCCAAATTAAAAAAAAGGAAGGGATGAAACGAAACAACGTCGATGTTGCTCCATACGCTGGAGGAGACTGGAACTCTGTGAGCCCTTGACAGGACCATAATTGGCGCTGGTGCGGAGCTCTCCTCCTTCTTTCTTATTCGGGCTGCCATAAGAGGCGGACGATATTCTCCCACCCACCCATCCACCCCACACCAAGGTCGACTCGTTTTTCTTCTGAACGCATGTGTGTGTGTATATGCGGGAGGTCGAATACACTCACGGCAGAGGATCCAACCGGCACATATTACACACAAAACGCACACAAGACTTCTTCTCCAGGTAGAGAGAGAGATATCTTGGCCAGCACGAACGAAAATAAGAAGAAAGGTGAGGCGATGAGGAGGAATGTCTGTCTGTTGAGCAGGTAAAATGCCAGAGGGCACAGCCTATCATATAATCCCCTTCTCTCTCTCTCTTATTTCGTTTCTCTCATTCTCTCTTCTTTCTTACTCAACCCACTTTAGACACATGTAAGAGTATCCCACCCCCTTAGCTTCTTGTCCGAAACCCTCCTCACCTGTGATGACGCATCATCAGGTAAAAAAGAAGTGGACGCAGATGATGACGTGATCGTCGGACGTTCTTCTCCAGAAATTTCTCCCGAGGTTCTGATTTTCTTCTATCTGGTAGCTGGACGATGACCGGTTGCGTTTCAGACATGTCGACATTCTCCACCTGTGCGACACATCAATCAAGAGCTCGTTCATTATTTCCACTTTAATTGTTTTTCTTAGATTTTTCGACTTACCAAATTTGAAAAAAAAGGTTCTGAAGCGATTAATTGATTTCCTAGTCAAACGTCATTGGCTCGAACGCAGTCACGTGCGATTTGCGCTTTTTGGGTGGGGATTTTTTCGGTTTTGTTTGGTTTTTTACGATACGCTCATTTCCAGATATGGCCAGCCATCGTGAAAAACGAACGACGAAGCGGGTCGGCGACGCTGAAAAAAGAAATAAAATAAAAATTTGGATGGATATCTTATCGGGACAGAACAAGAAAAGTCGACAAAATACAGCCAAATAATATCCGCGTAGATTTCTTCTTTTTTTAAAAAAAAAGGAAGAAACAAGTTATGGAACATGAACTTGTGTGAGTGTGCAAAAATATTTCTTCATCACATCTCCCACTTGAGAAAAACATTAAAAGAAAAAAGGTTATATCTTATATCTTTAAAAAATCCCGTCCGGGATCTTCCATCATCGTCGATATTTCTCCCGAAACAAAAAGAAGAGCGAAAAAATATGTAATCTGTTCTGACAGACACGAAAAAAAAATGGCTATTGGCCATTCGGAAAAGAAAAAAAAGAAAATTTTCATCAGCGAATTTTTATAAATATTCATTTTGGCGGAATATACGATTTTGGCGTTCGATCATCTGGCATTGCCTTATTTGTTTCGCTCAAATCCATATCTCGCCACTCTTAAAGAAAAAAGGTTATTACGTAGTCTTATAGAAAGCTCCGAAAACAGCAGTGGCAGCCACAGGAGATTTGAACGCACGCAATGTTGAATGGTGTGCCAAATATTTTTGTGTTGTCTGTCCCGAACGGCTGCTACCGCGTCTAAAAAAATCGTGATATCTTTTTCTCTGCTGGTGTTGTTTCTCTTGAAATGTTTTAAACATATAAACAACCGCTCATCCCGAATCTGAACAAGAAAACAAAAATAAAAAGTTATTTTCCTTATTTTTTTTACCAGAAATGTGCGAAAAAGTAGTTGAGACATTAGACAAACACGTAATGATTAGCGGCCTCGGGCGGAATGAGTTTTGACTTGTCCGGGATCCCGTTTTTTATTTAACATTTTAAATTCTTTTTTAGTGGGCTATCAAAAAAATCCATCATGTCGTCGACTAACTGTGTGGAAGGAAACAAGATGGAGGAGGAGTTGAACGACATATTTCTACGTGATTGCGCACACGCAGCTTCGAAGTAGCGTGCGCATTTCGACTGCGGGAAAACCGTTAATAAAAACAAGAGACTCGTGCAACCTTGTCGTTGTTGTTGTTGGGGATAATAGAGAAGGTTTGGACTTCCTCCTTAGATAGGAAATCTGCGCATCAGACAGCTGCCGAGCAACATGTTCGTGAAACAAAGCCACAACAACAACAACAACAACAACGTGAAAAAACCGAAAAGGAGATGGATGTTGTTGTTACGTAAAAAGATTTCTTTTTCTTTCTATTACCTTTGAGCAGGTGTTCACCATCTACCGGTTCGTTGGGGAACCGCGTGAATGCACACGTATACCAATCTAGCGATCCTTGTCGAAACTGAACGGTGCGATCAAATCGCTTCTTGCATTCTTTCGGGTTTGTAATTTAGACAGTCCCGACCAAACACATGAATGAATGGCAAAAAAAAAACAGATGTTGTTTTCTGGGTATCGGCCATCTAGAATTTCAATCGGATAAAATAAAAGACTGGTCTTATAAGCTGTAAATATTTCTTTGGCGATTCCATCTTTCCGCGTATCCGATCTTGTATAGAAACGAGATTGTAGCGGAATATTCGCCAATTTTTCTCTCTCAATATGGAAAACCGATAAAGTGATTATGTTTCTTTTTACCTTGTCAGCTGTCATGTAATCAACACACGCCCGGGCAGATTAGCACTTGTTGGTAAACACGCAACACACAGTTTCAAGGTTGCCAGTTGGATAACAATGGCCTCCAATTCATTTCCAATACTGACGCAATAAGGTCAGTTCAATCTGAAAAGAAAAAAATTGTTTTAGAATTTCTTGTAATGAGGTGAGATTTCTCTATTTCAAAGAACTTGGTGCAGCCTTTCAGATTCTTGAAAAAAGGATGACGTAATTTTTAAAACTTTTTAAAAAAACGTACGGTGGATTCCAGAAAAGGTAATCCGTCAAGAATACTTTTCTCTACAATCTTCTGTCGGTCTTTCGAATTTGAGTAAAACTTTTTTCAATTGCTAAACCGTTTGACGTACTATTAGATTACAAAAAGCTTTTTCTGACCAAATTTTTTGAAATGGGAGAAGCCGATTTCACTTGAAAACAAAAACATGGCTATAGTTGTAAAATAAAAGAAGCTGCATAATAAGAATTGGGCGGCTAAACTTCCTTTGGCATGCAAAATCTTCGCAAGTGATTTGAATAGGTATCAAAGAAATACCTCTTTGTTCTTCTACGTCTCGGGACGTTTGAACAAAGCAGTTAATTTGAATAATGGCTTGATTATCATGCCGATTGCACACACACACATACTCTGCGAATGAGAGAAAAACTTTCATTCCCTACGTACATATATTACATGCGACACGGTTAAATTGTTATTGGTTAGTTTCTATTCGCCAAAAAAGAATGTCATCAAGGGCTTTCTTTACTGCAAATTTCAACATCTTGGCTCTTAGACCAACGTTACTTTGTACCCAGATTATAGGATTAGCTCAACGCCAAGTGGGACAAAGTAACTAACAATCTTCAACTTCAATAAAATCTACTAGAAACAAAAAAACCTTACTCAATTGGTGAGAAAAATATCCGAATGGTTCAGTCCAACCGCTCCAACGTGTTCGTGAATAAAAAATGGCGCGAAAATGGACGACATGGTGAACAACCTTCTCCGTTAACGAAAATACTGACAATGAGGTCTCCGATTCAATCGGAGCTGCGTTGCAATTTCATAAATGACAAATTTTTTTTCGAAAATTCCACAAATAATTTTTTAATAAAATACTACATAAACTACTGGCCATGTTTCATAATTGTAATTCAGTTAAAAAATATTTTGAAATTTAATTTATCGTGGTGGGTGAAAAATGGTTCGATCAAAATAGAAAATGGATGCCAATGAAGAAAGTGAATAGAAAACGTGGAAAACTCAAATGGAAGAGATTCTGACTTGATTACTCCAATTGGAAATGAAGTAATTGAGTGAAACAATAGTAAAAGAATAATACAATAAAAAAAAGTGAAGAAATCAAATGAAGAAGTAAAAGTAAATTTTACCTTTTATACGCTTGACCAAGAAACCTACTAACTGGGCGATTTAGCAATTTGAACGCAGGGAAACAAGCAAGACGTACATGGTCGTACATGGTCTGAAAAGAATAAAAATCGTTCGAAAATTTGCGGGTATAATAGATAAACCTACCTGCAGTAATACACCACAATTTGGATTATTCCCCCATGTTTGGGCGCTAGGATCGAACCACCTGGAAAACCTAAATCTGTCGGAGAAGAATGAATTTCCAACCCGGGGGATAATCCATCAACGTCGGTCGTAACGGGCGCGGGATGACGCAAAAATAAATAGCAAACAAGCGACAAAGCCCGTATATTTATTTAGTAGTGAAATGAAGAATAGCTTGTAACAACATCACAAAAGAAAAGAACACCATATAACAGTGTGTGTATATTGCTCATTTTTTCACGCCAAGCTACTGTTCTTCGGTGACCGTTAACGGCCGACGATGGCCATACAAATGATACCTCCGACAAAAGATTTAAGGGGAAAATCACGAATTTGAATGGCACGTCTTTGATGTGTTATCGGACAGGCTCTGTGTGTTCGTGATTTCCTTTGATGGTCCTGGAAAAACAGAAGAATTCTCATTTGTTATGGGCGTTGGTATTAGACGGGCAGTTATGCAGTTTTGTCTCGACAGCATTATCCCAGCAGCTTTCACCAGTGTGACGTCGATATGTTCGGTACACGCGACTCTGTAACTTTTAGATCTTCGGTGGGAGTCTCTTGATTGTGCTAGTTGGATCCTGGATAAAGTTCTTCCAGTGGCCTACGTGACTGGGATCACGTCGTCCAGGCGATAACCATCAAAAAGGATGAGCCCTTGGTGGCGTTCCAGCAGCAGCAGGTCCCAGACTACATCGGAGAAATCTAGGTTAAAGCCAAACAGCTTTTTGGTGGCCGAAAAAAGAGAAGAAAAAAGGTAGAAGAGGAATAGTTTCTTGTCGGAGCCCTTACAAAACAGTGCATTATTTATAATATTACAAGACCCGAGGAGATTTCCACCAAGCTGCCCTGATGTTTGAGTTATAACGTCAGACGGACACGTTTTGGATCGGGGCCAGTTATTAGCATAAACCATCGGAGTGTGTAGTATCTATAGTCTCTTAACAAAAATCAAAAGGAAAAAAAATTCTACGAATAGCTAGATTGTTTACGATCACTCACATGGTCGTGGTTATAGCCTATCACTGTGTGTGTGTAGCCAATTTTATTGAAGAAAGAAATATACACACCCCGCGACTGCTTATGGTAGAACCAACCGTCGGGGAAAAAACCTATCCGGCAAAGCCACACGGTGCTGGATTGTCATCTCGTTGGCTATACACACCTCAAAATTCAAGGGAAATGGTCTGTCTACAATTAAATGTAAAGGGTCAATTCTATTGACGAGATGTGAAAGTGCGGAGACCGAGATAGGCCAGCAGAAAGAGAGAGGGAAAGTGAAATTCTAAATAGAATAACAACAGACTATAAATTTACAAGCACTTGTGGATTGTTATATACTAAAAGAATGAGTATGCGTATGTACAGGTGCTACCGTTGTCAAATGGTAATCGAGTCGAAACATCTACGACGAAAAAGTGCAAGTGCAAACGGTAGGGGACATCGCGGGCTTTCACTCAGGTTCAAATTTGCATCCGGGCAAAGTTCGCCCGGGCGTCAGAGACATACATATACATCTAATGGTGCTGCTACCCAGTAAGCCACCTCCCCCTTTCCCTGCCCTTTAAATAAAAGGGCAGAGTTGCCCTGGCACCAGCATCAGTGAATACTCCAACCATCCAGTCAGTTCATGTGAGCCGAACTTACTTGCTGGATCGCCAGTCGTTCCATCAAGTTCTCGAGCAGAAATTGTCCAGCAGCAGTTCCCAAAGAAGAATACAAGTGTTTGACTTTTGATTTTCCAAGTTGGAGGGGCTTAATTCAACGTCGTCGTCAAGGGGATCCGGGGAAATTGGAATAATGGAGGCCATCCTGGAATCAAACAAATCACTCTGGAAGCGGACTGGAAATATGGCGTTGGTTTTCGTCGGTGCCTTGTCCATTTTCTTAGCCTCGGTCGAAGAAGTTCATTTGTAAGTTTCTCCAAATTTCACATGATTCCGACGCCTGTAATTCAATTGGTATTTTTTAAATTTGAACAAAAAGGGATTTGGAACAATTCTGGACAGATTTGGGAGTACCGTCTCTGTTGCAGCGCATCCTTCCATACGTGGCGGCCGGCTGATTTTTATAGGTCGAAATCAGAAATCATCACGACGTATATATCCGACATATAGGAACAAAATCTATAAAACAAAATAAAATGCCATTCAATTTCATTAGGAATAATAGAGTATGTGATACATTTGATTCTATTGACCGCGCAAACGGAACTTTACTGACGAAATACAAACACCTTTTTTATTTCCACGACCGCGTCACCGTTACTTTCTAAATTTTAATTTTTTAAGATGTAGCCAATTGTGATTGTATCGCGGGAGTTTTTTTTTTTTTTGAAATGTCGTCACATTTTTTCCCGACGATTATTAAATGGGAAATCTGTTGATGACGTGCCGAGGAATATTTAACAATCGTGAAAACGAACTTTTCCCTTTTGTTTCGACAGAAATTTGTAATGCGCCGAATCATGAAACGCCAATTAACTTTGGTGCTGTTTATAACGTCTACGTTTTCAACAGTTGCGATGGCGGATCCTTCCAGCTACTCGTTGAACTATTCAAAACACTCGCACGAATACAACTTTCTCTCGTTTTTTTTCTGCAAATGTTAACGTCCTGAAGTTGCCAGCGGTTCATTTGCCAAACCCTCGACAGGGACGCCAAGTAAAAGATGACGGATAGGCTATTACCTCAAGCACTTTTTTAAAAAATGTTTGCAGTTACCTAGCAACGGATCAACACCCACGGACATTTTTATGAAACTCATATAACCCAGTATAAAACTATAAATAATCGTCGTAATCCAAAGTGAAAATGAATTTCCTGTTGTAATAGTCAAGTGGTTTGGAACTCATCATGCAGATCTGTAATAATATTAATGACTTTATTCAGGACATTTTGTTTGATGAAAGTTTTCTTTACAGTCAATAACCCCGTTTTCATCCCCGACCCCGCATTATTAGAAAACTTTTAAAGCTAATAACAACTTTTCCCTTATTTCAACCGATATTTTCTAAAGTTAAGCGACAGACTTTTTGAACCATGTCAAAAATAAATTTATCTGTTTTTAGCTTCTAAGAATTTCTTATTTTGTTTTCCAGTTACGAATAACGTTGTGTATGACACGAGATGACCTGAGTTTAACTGTCGTCTAAATGTCTCGAAGGGACCGTAAAAACATCACACATTATGTAACTGTGTCACTCTTTTGTTGTTTTTACGTGCTGTGCAATTCCTTCTGCGACGAAACGGAGAGAGTTGAAGGATCAAAGATAAATCTGCGCTTCTTCAATGTTCAGATCGGCACACGCACAACGATGCCAATGTATGGCGAAAAGTCCAGGATATAAAATAACGGCGATGCTGCAGGTGGCGCTAGAATTTCCCACTTTGACCCCAATACCTGTAATCTAAGAAGACTTTACACTTGAGATATTATACATCGATATTTTTACAGCTATTGTCGGCTATTGTAAAACATTTAGGGTAGGGCTTGGGGCTTCCTGTCACTATAAAACGCGATGATGTATAAAGCTCAGAGTGTATAGGGACATGTCTGATTCTCACATTCCTAGATTCTAGTTTTGGCTTCGGTCACATCAAGGTGTTTGATTTGCGTTGAGCAGGTTTCGACTTAACGCTAAGATTTGGCTAACTTCTAGACATAAAGAAAATGGGTTGGACTCTAACGAAATCCAGTGCTGATAGATGGGCCCTTATGTACGGTGTCATTACGGTTCTTCTCGTCGTGTGCGCCAGCCTTCCATCATTGTGGTAAGCTGTAATTGTAGGTCTACTTTGCTGCGTGTGAAGTTATTAGCTAACATTCGTTTGATGCCACTTGTTAGGCATCACGTGAAGTCTGGATGGGACGACATTGGAATGCGGATGCAACATTTATGGGAACAAACTCTCGATTGGATTGGAGATGACGGTTTCAAGCTCTACGTTTACGGTATTTGACTTTATAAGTTTAAACAAAACAATTTTAATTTTAAAACTAAACGTTTGAGACCAAAAACAGGGATGAACGGTTGGAACATTGTCCTGTACTGGACGGTCGGATTGGCTCTTTTATTCTTGGAAATGTCCGCCTGGCCCAAATGGCTCATTCGTTACAAAATCCAACCAACTGTTACCGTTGACAAGAAACGTCTCACATCGGTACATGATGCCTTCAAATTACATTTTGGCGTTATTTAGAAAAGAAGGAAAAGTATAAAGAATCAAATGAAAATCAGATAATCCAAAAAGTGTCCGCCCCAGTGATTAAATTATTCAATGTACTATCACAAGTTTCGCATGGGCGTTTTCAAATTTGGATCCGTATACGTAAATTACATAAGAATAGCGATTAATGTATAAGACTATTAAATTCATTAAATTCACATTTTACAGATTAAGAAACTAAGTATCGAATTCTAGTAATGCGCCGAAATGAAGG
Organism: Daphnia pulex; assembly: GCF_021134715.1. Classification (NCBI taxonomy): domain Eukaryota; kingdom Metazoa; phylum Arthropoda; class Branchiopoda; order Diplostraca; family Daphniidae; genus Daphnia; species Daphnia pulex. The sequence continues at coordinate 677,718 of NC_060027.1, forward strand.
GTTTAATCAAATTTGTTCCAGCTAATTGCGTTGAACTTGTTCAATCAATTCTTCGTGGCCATTCCGTTCACCATCGTTGGTTATTACGTCCTGAAATTCCAAGGAACTTCACCACCAATCCGAGAATTGCCGACATTAATGCGATTGGTGGTCAGTTTAGCCATTTTCGTTGTCATCCAAGAAATCGTAGCTTATTACGCTCACAGGTTTAAACACTGAAATCTTAATTCATTTGTGTTCTATGATTTAATCTTTTCTTTCTATTACAGAATGTTTCATCACCGACTGCTGTACAAGTGGACACACAAGGTGCACCACGAATGGACGGCTCCAATCGCCCTAACCGCCTATTACAATCACCCGTTAGACCATCTGATTGTGAACATTTTACCATCTACTGTGGGCCTTTCTTTCACGAACGCCCACTTTTTCACCTCTTGGATTTGGTTAACATGGGCGACTTTAAGGGCTCTGTCAGATCACAGCGGCTACAATGTGTTCAAATTTCTACTTCCGAGACGTCACGATTTCCATCATCACAAATTCACAGATTGTTTCGGGGTTTGGGGTCCCCTCGATTACCTGCACGATACCGAAAAGCTCTTCCAAGCGAATTTAGCTTCATTGAAAGCCAAGAAAAAAAACAAAGCAATAGTTTCTTCAAATTAATTTGTAACCTATTGTTAAATGTACAACTCGGACGCCATAAATGTTAAAATCCCACTTCGCTTAAAGTGTTAAATTAGTGTGAAAGTTAAAATTGTTTTTTTTACCCACAGACAAATTTGTGAGGTAAAAAAACAGGGCCTAATCTGCAGTTGTTCTAAAAATGGGAGATTTAATGAATCCTTACTGAGTGAACAAAAACGGTAAGAGTTCCACTCAACCGCCTAGCTCAGGAATTATCGTACTCCGTACTACGTCACGATTTACAATCAACGCCACCAATGAGTCAAGAAGGAAGAATAGATAAGACATTTGTCCTACCTTTATGCCTGGAAAATTTGGCCAGGTATCCATCCGCAAGTGCTCCATCCGCTGAGGAATTGTATCGATCCATTACATTCGGGATAATAGGGAAAAGGGGGTCCTCGTGAATATACCCACACACACATGGGCATACACGAGGACATTTAAAGAAATGGAAAGAAGATATAATCGACGACCGACATGTATAGTTTCTCCAATCAAACAGGATGCTGTTTACCTAAATAAAAAAAATTTGAAATCAGTTACGAAAAAATATTAGCAGATGAAACAACAATATTAAAGTTACTAAGGAAAAGTTGAAAACATGACAGCTTGGAAAACCCTAATTGTTGAATTAAAGAGAAGAATTGAAGTTTTACATGTAATTCACTGCATTGATGCAAGTCATGCATCATTCGAATATCTAGCAGGTTTATAAAAGTAATGGAACGAAAATCATTACTCAAGCGATGACACTGAGATTGTTGCTGAAGACAGGTCCATCACAAGCAATTAAAACTTGCAAATCTGGTGGTTATAGTGGATGGCTCAGGTTTCAAATCTGCACAAAGGAAAAGGTTACATAGTGCAAAGAAACTGCCATGGATACATGATAATAGCAAGTCAGAAACTAACATTTCAAAATTTGGAACAGGTCTAGTTCTTTTATTTTAGCTCCCATAATCAATATGCTGGTAATCTTGGTTTTATTTACCTGATAAACAACAAAGAATGTGTATTAAGCGATTCTATAAAGAGACCCTACACGAGAGTTAACACGACGACCACATTTTTGTCGTTTTATTTCGAATCCTAGCAGACGACACTAATTTCTAATTATTCGTGATTAAGATATCGATAAAAATTTCATAATTAAAACATCGATAGAAATTATTCGTGATTAAGATATCGATAGAGCCCCCTCGCCCTAAATTTGAACCGCTCAAAAACGATCAAAGATGTTTTCTCACCCGCGGTCCCGCGCTCGACATCCGCTGAACGGATCGGAATTATTTTATCTAATAGTTCGTCATTACACTGAGTCGCCCTCTACCACAGCCAAGAAAAAAGTAAAAATTTGCACGAAACCGGCAAATAATGACTTTTAGACTGAAATCAACTCAATAAGACTCTCCTGGACCTTCTTATTGGAAGCCAAGAGATTCAAGCGTGAGCATGTATACACATGCCTAGATGGGCAGCTGACGAATAAAAAAAAAAATAAGGGGGAAGGACTTGTTACGTGTTACGTGAGAGGGATGGTCTAAAAGCCAAGAAGAGAAGATTGCTGTTATCCCGGCTATGCCCCAAGGCTAACAATGACATTGAAGTCGTTCATATGCGGAAACGTTAGCCATATCCCTGTATAGATTTCCGTTGTTTCTTCAGCCCGACGAAGGAGTTTTATTATTTGAGCTGTTACCATAGTCACAAAAAGGTTCTACACTCTGACAGGATGAAATCCGGTCATCCTCCATCGAAATTCCGTGCTGATAAGTTGCAATTTACCCACGGTGTCATTACGGTTCTTCTCGTAATGTGCGTGGGACTTCCATCTATATGGTAAGCTGTAATCGCTTTAGTGTACAATTGTCGGACATTGTTGATTGCTCACGTCATGATTTTCTTACCTAACGTTCGTTTATGAATTGCCATATCTGTGTTAGGCATTGCGTGAAATTGGGATATGACGGAATAGGAATACGGATTCAACATTTATGGGAGAAAGCTCTCGATTGGGTTGGGGATGACACTTTTAATCTCTACGTTTATGGTATTTGACTTTTTTGTGGCATTTATGCGGAAATTTTTTAATATGTTTATTAAACTTTTGTTTCAAAAACAGGGTTGAACGGTTGGAACATTGTCTTGTACTGGACGGTCGGATTGGCCCTTTTATTCATGGAAATGTCCGCCTGGCCCAAATGGCTCATTCGTTACAAAATCCAACCAACCGTTACAGTTGACAGGAAACGTTTCACATCGGTACATGATACTTTTATTCTAAAATTTATTTTACAAAATTTAAGACAATGAGTATCGAATTCTAGTAATGTGCGAGTAATGTGCGGAAATGAAGGGTGTAATGAAATTTATTCCAGTTGATTGCGTTGAACTTATTCAACCAATTCTTCGTGGCCGTTCCATTCTCCCTCTTTGGGTATTATTACATCAAGACATTTCCAGCAAGTGTTCCACCAATCCGTGAATTGCCGACATCAACGCGATTGGTTGTCGATTTAGCAATTATCATTCCCCTCCAAGAAATCTTTGCTTATTACGCTCACAGGTTTAAACACTGAAATCGCATTTTTATTCAATTTCCTCGGCGATTAACTCTCCTCCTTCTATGACAGAATTTTCCATCACCGACTGCTGTACAAATGGACTCACAAGGTGCACCATGAATGGACGGCTCCAATCGCCCTGACCGCCTCTTATAATCACCCGTTAGACCATCTGATTGTCAACATTTTACCGACTACTGTGGGCCTCTTTTTGACCAATGCCCATTTTTTCACCACTTGGATTTGGTTGACATGGGCGACTTTAAGGGCTCTGTCAGATCACAGCGGCTACAATGTGTTGACATTTCTACTTCCAAGACGTCACGATTTCCATCACCAGAAATTCACAGATTGTTTCGGGGTTTGGGGTCCCCTCGATTACCTGCACGATACCGAAAAGCTCTTCCAAGCGAATTTAGCTTCATTGAAAGCCAAGAAAAAATCGGATTAATTTGTTTTTCTTTTTTCTTTGTTTTAAGTTTTATTGTTGCATCATTAATTGATGATGCACCATTGCACAACACAAAATTTTGGTATTTGGTCAAATAAAACAGCGAAACAAATTAAATCCACAAAATAATGCCGTTCGATTTTATTAGAAATCATAAAGCATTTATTTCAATTAACTTCACAGACGAACTACATTTTTTTCCATGAACGTCATCTCTGAATTTAACTGTTATAAGATCTCGCGCATTGTGAATTGTGATTGCGTCACCGCAGTTTTATTTCGATTTTTCCATCACACTGTCAGATGATTATACGAGGGGAAATCGGAGAAATCTGTTGATGACGTGCCATAACAATCGTAAAAGAGAACTTTTCCCTCTATTGTTTATAACAGAAAACGTCGAATTGCGCCGAATCATGAACAACAAATTAACTTGGTAGAATGTAACGTCATTCCATACTGCCACGACAGGTGCGATGGCGGATCCTATTCCACTTACTCGTTGAACTATTCAAAATATTTGAATGTTTAACATTGTCTTTCTTTTAAAAAAATGTTAAAATATAAAGTTATAGTCTTCTGAGATTTGCGGATATTAGATTTGAGAAAATGCAAGTCATCCGCTGTGGAGAGGGGCGGTACCGAGAAATCGGCGGGAAATTCCCCAATGGATCAAATTTGGTAGATGAAAACTCGCTAGTCGTGTTACTGTTAGACATCTAATTCTGGTCGGTATATTATTCGTGTTGAATATTTGACTCGTTTGGATATTTCCCGCCGACTTCGGGAGTCGGCAACGCCCAGAGAAAAGATAGATTGACTTGCATTTTCGCCGGTCAAATATTAAACAAGATATAGAGTTGTAGGCTAGTACTTGCCAGATATGTTGGGAATTTATTGCATCCCAACAGTGATCGACATTATTGCTACTGTTAATTCTGTGTAATTTGTAGGGACCTCAACAGAGGGCCCCGATTTTACCCTCTCTTCCCATTCAATCTATTGTTCCCTACCCTACTCAACCCTAAACCAACTATTGAAATACCAAAATGCTGTATTATACGGCAGTGTGAAATATAAGGACGAACTAGCAACAACAAAGGTGTCATCTCTTATCTCAATCTTGGAAGTTGAACGGTCGACACCGCCAACAAGAGTTCCATTTCCAACATGGTCCTTCGAACCGGAGTTTTCTCCAACCAGTGTTAAGTTAGTTTCGCTCTATCACACTCAAATCTTTCTCTCGTTATCTCCTTTTGCTTAATCATTGCCGCCATTTATCAAAGAAAATTGTGTTTAATTATGGCAGGTCAGTCATTTATTAGAATCTTTTTCTCTCTCTCTGAGTTTAACTTGTTCTCAGGGGTCTAGTAAGCAAATAGATCCCTCTAAACAGTAAATTATTTTTCTTCTCTCTCTTGAATTAAAGCTAAAATATTTCCTCAAAGTTTCTTAAAATTAAAATAGGATTCCTAAATCATTTTTGAAGGGGGATTTCTTTTTTTGTCACGTAAATTATCATCGCCTAAGTTGATTATTCTCTCTTCCCTTTCAACAAATTTTTTTTTTTGGGGGGATATTGCTTTCCAATATCTAAGATTGGGCAAACTTGGGAACTTCCCTACCTCTTTAACGTGTTCACCTCGTGTGAGCCTTAGGTTAAATTCCCTCTCTATCTCTTGATACGCCTCCCGGCATTGTAAAAACGAATCTCAGCTGATTGGGTTCACTGCCCGTTCTTTAAAAATGGGATAACGCGGGAATCTCTTTCCTTTCAAGAATTTTTTTTTGGGGGGGCTTGCTTCCCTACCTCTTAGATTGGGAAAACGCGGGAACTTCTCTAACCCTTCAATGAGTTCGCCTCGTGTGAGCCCCAGGGTGAAAAGACTTAAATAAATTATCGCTCTCTTTGCTATGGCCTTAGACCATTTCCCGAAAACAAATCTCTCTCATTTTTTGAATTAATTTGCATTGTTTGTTATTCAATCATTTGGGTAAATCTCTCTCTGTCTCAGAAGGCACAACGATCTCTCTAAATACGACAGAAAAATATTCTCTTTTTTGGGGGGCTAGGCCGGTTTCCCCTTTAAACTGGAAAAAACGCGGGAAAATTCTCTACCCTTTCAACGCGTTCGCCTCGTGTGCGCCTTAGGGTGATTAAAACTTGAATTTTTTTTCTCTCTCTCTATTTACAAAGGCCTTCCGCCATTTCGAAACAAATCTCGCGCTCTTACGCTCTTGCATTTTTTGTTTGCTTAAAGGGAAATCTTTCTCTTTTTCTGAGAAGGCACAAAGCGCCCTCTGAGCACAAAATTGGGAATTAGAAACCGCCGTCTTGCGGCAAAAACTCTTTAAATTCTCTTTCCTAAAAATTGTTATTATGCCGTTTGTGGGATTGTAAGGAGCTAGAAAATTACCCTAGCTCCAAAATCATTCAGTTTTTGCAGATATCTTCACATAAAGGAATTCAAAGAAAGTGGAAAAGACAGCAGAATTTAATTCGGCACCACGAATCTCCGAAGACCGAGCAGAACAACAAACAAAAAGGCTAATCAACTTAATCAAAACATTAATTTAAACTAATTATCTTCTTTTCGTACTCTCAGCAGCTCCTTAGGAGCCACCTCCAACTCACAATGGCTCCAAATTACGCAAGAACTTTAATTAAAAAGCATATCACCCGTATCATTAACCTCGTCGAAACGTACAAATCAACAGAAATGACGTTGGAAGCGTTTATCGAAGTCGAAAAATTAGAAAAAAAGCTAGATGGATTCTACAAAACTTATGAGATATTCTCAAAAAGGGTCCAGGCTGAAATGTACAAAGAAGGCGAAGACCAAGAAGAGATCAATGCAGACATCGACACCATGTACCAAACAATGGACGATGTTATTGTCGCCAAAATTCACATCTTAAAGAAAAAACGAAGAGAATGGTTAGACAAACTCGAAAAGGAAGCAGATGACGAAGAATGGGAGAAGGACAGAGAAAGAATGCTCCAAATTCTCCAACATCAGGCAGCAACCCAGGCAGCAAACCAGGCAGCAACCCAAGCACAACTCAATCGGGACATAATCAGTCAGGTGATCGCAGCCATCTCAACAGCCTTTTCAGTGCCCGTCGCTCCAGGAGATGTCAACTTATCACCAACAGCTTCTCAGGAGCCAGCTTCTCAAACAAATCCAGTAATAGAGTCAATTCTCAAAACCCTCTCAACATCTCAATTTGCAGCAGTATTAGTGCCAAACCCAACTCCACTAGAAGTGTCGTCGCTTACGACAACAAGCTGTAGTTTTCAAAACACCCCTTCATACCAGTCAAAAGAAAATATCCAGACGGAAGAAAAAGAGACTGGAACGGCCAGTCTCCCTCACCCACCGAAAAAAGGAGACTCACTCTCGGATTCTCCGGATGGGCCAGACGGATATCCCGACAAAAAAAGGTTTGAAAGGAACGAAATAAAAGAAAATAATTCCTTTGTTTCAAAGTTAGAAAACTCAGCAAATCTGGAAGGAGCAGAAAAAATCCCATCATCGAACGCGAAAAGTTGCTACAGCGACCAAAACGTCAAATCAGCCCAGTCAAAAGAAGTCCCGATGGAAAAGGAGCCTGGAACAGCCAGTCTCCAACAACGACCAAAAAAAGGGCTATCAATCTCAGATATTCCGGTCAAATCCAGTGGAAACAAAGACGAAAAAAGGTTTGAAGACGAGCTGAAAGCAACTAACCTCAAATTTGCAAACTTAGATGGTGTAGATGCAGTGGAGTCCAAAAATCTCTTGAGCTCCTCTAGCAACGAAAAAACTGCTTGCACACTCATTATTCAAGAAGCTCCAGCTACTCCGGCAGAAGCTCCTCGTCCTCTCATTATTCTAGAAGCTCCAGCTACTCCGGCAGAAGCTCCTGGTACTCTCAATCTTCAAAAAGCTCCAGCCAATCCGGCAGAAGCTCCTCACTCTCTTAGTCATCAAGAAACTCCTACTTATCAAGCAGAAGTTCCTGACACATTCAATTGTCTAAAAACTAAAGATTCAATTATTAGGATTCCGCCAGCCGGCTCCAAAGAAAAGGATATTCCTACCTTTCTTTTTTTCCCCTCGGGAAGGCCAGCTGCATCGCTGGAAACACTTAACTCTTTTCCGAGTCAACTTAAACAAACCAACTTCTCTTCTTCTGGAAATTTATCATCGTCGCCAGAAATCCAGGAAGCTTCGAAAGAAAATCCTCAAGAAGCCGCTGCATTTGTCAATTCAACAAACGTAGAAAGCAACCAAGAAATCATTCCGAAGTTCAGATCGCCGTGCAGTCAAGCAGCAATTCTTCCGGAATTGGCCAATCAACAAAACTCAATGAAACGGAAGCGCTTGGAGCCAGTAAAACCAGCTCCTAAACGCATCTCAAGGTTACCAAGTATAGAAGAACATCTCATCAACCAGTTGCTGTTCTCTTATTCGTTAACCCAGGTACCAAACAAAATCGTTTCACATCTTCTAAAAAATATTCTTGTGTTAAAGGACATTGAAGAAGATTCCAACACACACCAATCGGTATGGGATCCTGGTGGCAAACTTCCAAAGAGTCAGCCAACTCTCAATCGGAATCAAATGGAATGGACAATTAACTGAATCCGTAGCCAGTCAACGAAACAGCTCCTCGTAATCCAGGCCATCCGGCCATCCTTCTTCAACCGCATTCTCAGATCTCTAATCCAACGGATATCAAGTCGATCAGGATGTCGAGCCAATTGAACGGGCTCTACTGGGGAGTGTGTTGGGAATTTATTGCATCCCAACAGTGATCGACATTATTGCTACTGTTAATTCTGTGTAATTTGTAGGGACCTCAACAGAGGGCCCCGATTTTACCCTCTCTTCCCATTCAATCTATTGTTCCCTACCCTACTCAACCCTAAACCAACTATTGAAATACCAAAATGCTGTATTATACGGCAGTGTGAAATATAAGGACGAACTAGCAACAACAAAGGTGTCATCTCTTATCTCAATCTTGGAAGTTGAACGGTCGACACCGCCAACAAGAGTTCCATTTCCAACAAGATATTTGCAGGTGCCTAGCAACTGATCACAAACACAGCAAAGATATTGAAGACCATATAACTCCGTAAAATTCAAAGTGAAAACGCATTTCCTGTTGTCTTCGAATGTCCCGGAATTTCTACAATAATAATCGCAAACGGTTATTCATCCTCTATAAATCGTTATCTTTCAGGTTATCTTGTTCCAATGGTCGACCCTTTTCTTCACGACAACACATCATTAAGAAAGTTTTCAGGCTGGAACAACGAGCTCTTGTCACTTTTTCAACGCTCCCATTTCAACTGATATTTTCTAAAGTCAAGTGAAAAACATTCCACCAAATTTTATTTCAATTCTCTATTTGTTTTTTCAATCAATCGGCATATCAATTGGTATACAACGATGCCAGCAATATTGAAAGAAAAATCCAGGAAATAAAATAACGAAGATGCAACAGGTAACGCGCCAGAGTTTTCCACTTTGACCCCAATTCCTGTTGGGGAATACAGCAGGTATTAAAGTAGTATGCTACCCCCACAAGGATACTCACTGTACCGTTATGTTTTATGGCGACATTTACGGCAGGGCTGATTGTTGCCCCGGGGTAGTTTGGGGATTTTAAAAAGCGTACAAGGGAAGGAAACTTGCCCAAGACGCAGCCCCTGGTTCGAGTCTTGGCTTCAGTCGCACTCAGGTGTTCCAGTTGTGTTGGTCAGTTTTCAGGATTCTAACACAGCACATATAGGCAGAATGAAAACCGGTCAGCCTCTATCCAAGTCCAGTGGTGACAAGTGGTTATTTACATACAGTGTCATTACGGTTCTTCTGGTGTGCACCAGTCTGTCATCTTCGTGGTAAGCTGTTAATAATCGTTGTCGTTGTCTAACATTTGTTTGTCTACTTTGATCACTTATTTGAGGGCTGTGTAGGCCGCAAATGTTGTTGCGTGTGGCGTGAGGTGTCGTGATTTGACTGATTAGCTGTGCTAACATTTTTGTCACGTCTTGATGGCCATCTGTTAGGCATTACCTGAAGTCTGGATGGGACGACATTGGAATGCAGGTGCAACATTTATGGGATCAAACTCTCGATTGGATTGGAGATGACGGTTTCAAGCTCTACGTCTACGGTATTTGACTTTATAAGTTTAAACGAAACAATTGTTAAGTTTAAAACTAATAATTTGATACAAAAACAGGGATGAACGGTTGGAACATTGTCCTGTACTGGACGGTCGGATTGGCTCTTTTATTCTTGGAAATGTCTGACTGGCCCAAATGGCTCAATCGTTACAAAATCCAACCAACTGTTACCGTTGACAAGAAACGTCTCACATCGGTACATGATGCCTTCATTGATTTCTAAAAATTTTATTACCTTTATATTGATACTAAAATAAGTATCGATTTCTAGTAATTAAAAAATAAACAAAGGGTGTTATAAAATTTTATTTTCCTCTATTCCAGTTAATTGCGTTGAACTTGTTCAATCAATTCTTCGTGGCTGTTCCGTTCTCCATCGTCGGTTATTACGTCCTGAAATTTCAAGGAACTTCGCCACCAATCCGAGAATTGCCGACATTAATGCGATTGGTGGTCAGTTTAGCCATTTTCGTTGTCCTCCAAGAAATCTTTGCTTATTACACTCACAGGTATCAAAACTGAAATTTTAATTCATTTGTTTTCTATGATTTAATCTTTTCTTTCTATTACAGAATGTTTCATCACCGACTGCTGTACAAGTGGACTCACAAGGTGCACCACGAATGGCAGGCCCCAATCGCCTTGTCTGCCTATTACAATCACCCGTTAGATCATTTGATTGGCAACATTTTACCGTCTACTGTAGGCGCTTCGTTGATTAATGCCCATTTTTTCACCACTTGGATTTGGTTAACATGGGCGACTTTAAGGACTCTGTCAGATCACAGCGGTTATCACGTGTTAACATTTCCATCTCCGAGACGTCACGATTTCCACCATCTGAAATTCACGGAATGTTTCGGGGTATGGGGCCCTCTCGATTACCTACACGGTACCGAAACCCTGTTCCAAGCGAATTTAGCTTCATTGAAAGCCAAGAAAAAATCTCAATAATCTTTTTAATTCAGTCAAGTTTTTACCAGTATTTTTCAATACGTATGACGCTGCACCGCATAATAAAGACATTTTTTAATATTCAAAATCTTTACATACCAGGTTCATTCTCCTCGTGCGTGCTGAGCTAGACTGTGGCTAGACACTTGAGATCGAAATTCTTTTGTATTCTAATTAAATAAGACGCTTAAATTGTATTACAGAAAATAGTGACCAAGTCGGAAAACATTTTTCAATCAAAGGTAGATTATCTTTTCTAAAAGGTAAAAATACAACAAAAGACTTTCAGACGAAGGTGTTTTTTCATAATTACACGATGCGATTCTCCCTCTACCTCTCCGAAAACATTCCAAACCAGTCCCTCCCGTCGCACACCTGCGGTATACAAATATTTACATAACCCTTCCTTTTTTTTCCCGATAAATAGAGGTAAGGTTACCTTTTTTCTTTTATTCCAAAATGGCGTCGTTACCGAGGAAGAGGTCCGGTACGAAAAAAAAGAAGAATCGGAACAAATAAAAATTTCTCGGTTTTACCTTTTTATTTATTACCCTGAATATATTATTTGATGTAATTGCGAATGACGATAATAAAAGAAAGAAATTAAATTAAACCCGCATACATTTCTTCCGTGTTTTCTACACTTCCGCCAAACAACATTTGGCTAAATAATGAGCAACGTGTGTGTTTGACTACACCTTCTCAATTGAGGGCAACAGCCTATTTTCAAGTAAAACATATATCCAATAGACGATAGGCTCTCTTTTTGGAAAGCTATTTTACTATATAGGTGGAGAATTTTAGCACAAAGTGGACCAGGCAAATTTTGACGATACCTATTTGGGGCTTTGGGCCAAGTCACGAACACATTATCAAACTTTAGCTAACAGAAACAGCGTTCATTAATTTCAAGGTCTAGACCACTGTATTTTGTATGACTAAAATTATTTATATTCAGCAAACATGTGCAAAATAATATAACCTTCAAAATTCTAAATCTTAAAAAAAAAACACGCATCGCACACATGTTGGCAAGGTTGCTGTCCTATAATGAAATGAATTTTGGAACAAAAGAAGATGAGTTTAACAATGTAAGCACGATGGGAAAAAAAGAAGTGTTCCGTGACCAGGCACGATATTATTTTCTAAATTATTACAAGTCTGCAGGGTACAACTGCTTCAGCTGTTGAGAGAAAATGAGGTTTGTGTGCGGAATATGTGGGACGACCTTCCAGGTATAAAAGCCAAGCGTTTGCCTCCACATTTCAGTATCCACTCGACGTTTCCAGCAAAAACAACCAACAACCAATACAATGGCTTCTCTCAAGATGGTAAGTAACTTTTCCATATTATTTGTATTTGTTCATTTATACATTGTAAAATGTTTAAATTTGCGCAGATCGCTCTGTGGGCCTTTTTGGTCGTTCTGGTGGCAGCAGTCAACGCTGCTCCCCGTTATTTTATCATCGACGATGGTGAAGAAGGTAATAAGGAAATCCATGCAATTCCATTGAATTCCAACATGTCTGAACTGAAAATTTCTCATGTAATAAATAGTCGCTTCTCCGATGGTGCGCGTCCGCCGTGATGACAAGTACGTTGCTGCCGCCAGCGGCGGTGGAAACTACGGAAAGGGAACAGTTGGGCCCGTTTACACCTTCGTCAAGACCGATCCTAAGGCCAACTTCAAGTGGGGAGTCCGCCACCGCGCTGGAGCCCAATACGGCCGATAAACTAAATCGCCCTGGACGCTCTGCAGTTAACCTAAATATCTCTCACGAGCTGGCTCTTGAGAACACTGACGAAGACCCACAGGCTGCATCTCTCGTTTCTATAACATGTTACACTTCCCCCTTTTGTTTTTTGAGTGATTTTAAAAGAATTTGAAGCGCAAAAGAAAAATAGGATGTGTTACATGGTTTGTTAAGAGTTGTGATGAAATGTCTATTGAGAATTTAAACTTGATCGACTGGCATTTCATTCTCTGTTTATATAATGTTATACGGTGCAATAAAAATCTGAAATGAATTTCATTTTTCAAGTTTAATCAATATTTGATATGATATATTACGAGCATTATTTATGAAATGTTCGATCCAAATATTAGATCTCAAATCTGATCAAATTAATTCTTACCTTTATACAATTTACGATGTAGACGATATTGCTGGGAGGCAAGAATTATACTTCGCACTGGCACACCTGAATAATCTCCTATAGGGATAAATAAAGAGGTTTCTCATAAGAATATTAATACGCATCAACTATTGTGATTTACCGATAATTGGTAATTTTCTAATAATAGCGTCTGGGGATTTTTTGGGGTCAAAGGGCCGATAAAGGCCATTTCCCATAAATAAATGTACTACAAAATTATCTCGTTTCTATTTTAGGTCTTAATTAACCTAGATTTAATCGAATTGAAGTTATCTAATAATAACGTCTGCTGTTTTAGCCATTTCATGATCGAAAATAGTACAAAAATGAAATACCCCAATTAAAAAGGAATTGCAATACTGTTTGGGTGCGTTGACTTCACCTATTACAATCTCATACACCAGACACATGCGAAGTATTGATTTTGCTATAAGAAACCGTAAGAAACGTTTGTGGCTGATTTTGAGTTTTTTTTCCCCAAAGACTCGATAAAATGCGGAATTGGCCGTGCGGAACCGCAAGTAAATAACAGCAAAGACTAAAGTAGGCCAACAAGTTGAGTATATAAGCAGCAATTTGCTTCGGTATCTTCACTCATTCACTCCAAGCTTCAGCAAAAACAACAACATGGCTTCTATCAAGTTGGTAAGTAACTTTTCTTGTAAATATATTAACTTATTTCTAAACATCCTATACCAAAACAATGAAGTTTGCAAACATCGATTCATCCCAACTTTTATTTTACCCAGATTGCTCTGTGGGCTTTCTTGGTCGTTCTTGTAGCAGTTGCCACCGCCGCTCCTCGTTACTTTATCATTGACGATGGTGAAGAAGGTAAGTCAGTCAAGCACTTTGTAATTTCTTTAGTTCATGTAAAACGTACATTTTATCTTGAAAAGCAGCTTCTCCGATGGTGCGAGTCCGTCGTGATGACAAGTACGTTGCGGCCGCCAGCGGAGGTGGTTCCTACGGAAAGGGACAAGTTGGGCCCGTTTACACCTTCGTCAAGACCGATCCTCAGGCTAATTTCAAGTGGGGAGTCCGTCATCGCGCTGGAGTCCAATACGGCCGATAAACCAACGTCTTCTGACCGAAACACACACCTTAACCCAGAAAATACACTCAAGCTGGCTCTTGAGACGAAGACCCACATCTCACGCTCTTGTACGTTCATCCCAGTATTCTGTGTCATCGTACTCTAAAATCGTGAAGCAGTAATCGTTTGTTCCAGTTCCAGTTCACTGTTAATTTACCGAAATTACACATTTGCCGACTAAAAAACAGGCCCATAGTCTATCAGAAAATTATTTTAGATTTCTAATTAAAGTCTAAAAGAATCTACTCAAGTTTCCAGGATAACATTTTCTTTTCGGTGGTTGAAAACCGTTTTGTAAAATTAGAAAACAGCTGAAGAAGTCTACGACCTTAACCAACCTTCACCGCACCTCCACAAAGTTATTTTTTAAAAATAGATGTAAGACCTAAGGGGGAAACTTTCAGCCAGGAACCAGTGTCAAATAACGTGAAAACTGTAACTGTTTTGTATTATTTTTAGGAACTGCTGGCGTAAAAGAAGAACATTGTTTCAAAAATTCGCGGTCCTATTTCGAATTAATCGAGCAAAAGAGTAAATCGATTATTTGACTTTGTGCGTATGTAGCCTTTAGCGTCATCTGCTATCTTGTGTGATTGCCCAATGCCCACAGACAAGTCCCGGATTTGGAACGTGTTGAAACCTTGAGTGACTCATTCTTTGAAAAGCTACTGGCGTGCAAGGCGTTTCTTATTAAGCTTCCGGATTGTTTATTTCTTGTCAGTGTGTGTCGATCAACGGCGTGGAGAATTTGTCTTTGTTTCAGTGTGAAAAATCAATAGTTATTCATCATCATGTCTCTCTACCCTTCTCTCGAGGACATGGAGGCCGATAAAATGATCAAAGTAATTTCAATATCAACTTTTTAAACTTACACGAGTTTTATTGATTTATTTTGGCATGCTGGTCTTTTTTTTTTGTGAGAACAAAGAACAGACTGTTCGAGCATTCAAATGTGATTAACGAGAGTGTTCATCTTGGAAATTATGTAACATAAACATTTCTTATTTCTCAGGCCCAAATCAAGGAACATCATAAAACTGTGGCCCCTGGTCCTGTGTACGGGGTACATCCTCCTCAAAGCCATGCAATGCATAATGAGAATGCTATACTGTACCCTTCTCTTAACGATTTCATGGGGATGGAAATCACATCAGAAATGCTTTCTGCCAACCAAGTGGCTCTTTTCCCAGCTCAATCTGTAATTATTTCATCACAGAAAACCTACATGAAAAAAAATCTTAATTTCGATTTTATTCCAATCAGGTGACGACTGTGGCAGTTACAAGCAATTCTGTGGCCCCTGTGTCTTCATTCGGAATGGTAGCTCCACTGTCAGGCCAGAGTTTGGGACTAGCCCGTGGCCAGGTGACTCATGGAATTAGAGAGTTGGTGTTGTGTAAAGGAAGTGATGGCAAAATAGGAGTTCGCTGCCAGGTATAGATGAACAAATATTAAACAACAAAAATGGACAGCACAACATTTAAAATTTGTATATTCCAGGCAGTTTCAAAGGGTATTTTTGTAAGTTTGGTACAGTCTGGATCTCCTGCTGCCCTGGCCGGTCTACGTTTTGGTGATCAAATTCTCCAGATTAACGGAGAAAATGTCGCAGGATACTCCATGGACAAAGTTCATAATATTTTCAAAAAAGCTGGCGTAAACAGTATTCACGTAGCCGTACGAGACAGGTAAACCCCTAATTCGATTGATTTAGTGTTTGAATGATAGGCTAAACATTATTGAATCTCTGCAGGCCATTTGAAAGGAGCATCACTTTGCACAAAGATAGCTTCAATCACGTAGGCTTCACATACAAGGAAGGTTGCATTACCAGTTTGGTGAAGGATTCTTCAGCTGCTCGCAACGGCCTTCTGACTGATCACAATCTACTCGAAGTCAATGGCCAAAATGTGGTCGGATTAAAGGACAAAGAAATTGGTCGAATTATGGAAGGTGCTGGTGCTTGCGTCACCCTCACAGTTATGCCAAAGTTCCTCTACGAGCATATGATTAAAAAGTAATGTTTTATTCCTTAATTCAACTCGAGAAGAAGTTGGAATTCGATCGTAACTTTTTCTTTCTCTCAGCATGTCCAACAGTCTTTTGAAGAAAGCGATGGATCATTCTGTTCCGGACCTGTAAAATGCTGAATCGGTTTCTATCGGCCAACCTTAGATCAAGTCATTTGTTGTTGCCCAACGAAGGTGCACGCCGAAACGACGATTATTCAATGAATCAATCATTCAACTTCTACTATACATATAATACGGTATCGTGATCCTCCCTCGAATTTGACTTGGTTCTCCCTTCTTTTCGTTTGTTTTAATTGCGTGTTTCAAACAAATATTTTGTCTACATTCGCTGGTTCTGGTCTCAAAAAACATTTCCTTCTTTTCTCGTTTGCCATAAAGTGTACACGTTGGGCGCTATATGTTATTATATACTAACCACAATAAAGAAATTCAAAATTTCGGAATTGTTTTATTTATAGATAACAAGATTAGATTTTTACATTGTCGGCGATGGCGAACTGGAACCTTTAGCCGATTCCGTTGTGTCAAACAATTGTGTTATTTCCCAGAAACGAAGTTTCTCGGCCAGCGCTTTTGGACTGAGTAACGATCGAGTAGTGGTCGGTAAGTGTGCATCGGCACCGGCCCTTAAAAGAATTCGAACGATTGGCACGTCTCTCCTCAATACAGCGGCGTAAAGTGGACTGTCTCCATTCTGTACAACAATTTCATTAGATCCTGCAAACGTGACCGGAGCTAGAATTATTTTTCAAATAAACCTGGCTCAATCCCAAAGACGGATTAGATTGCAATAACTCTCTAACAGCATCGACATGACCCTTTTGGCTGGCTTTCAAAAGCGGCGATACTCCATCCTGGTACAAAACAAAAACAAAAAGGCGTTGATTGTCAACCAAAAGGATCGATCGGCGAATCTTGTTTACGTTTCTAATGATGTTAGGATTTGCTCCGGCTCTCAGCAAGAGCCGAACCACATAATCGAAGCCCATTTGTGCAGCCATCCATAACGGCGTGGCTCCGTCCAACCGTCGGCTATTGATCATCTCCTCGACCAATAATGCGGAGCTGTCTTTATCTGCAGCAGTGGATAAGAGCAGAGCTACGATTTTGGCGTGTCCGTTCTGGGCCGCCAGAAACAGCGAAGTAGCTCCATCCTGCAAATCAAAATGAAACACGATTCAGACTCATTTGCTACAGTGTGTGAGCCGAGCCAATAAATTAACCGCAAATGAAACAAGCAAGACAATGAATAATCCAAAAATTTCCCACTGGGTTTTTTTTCTTTATTGTCACGAATCGTGTGGTGGTGGTGGCCACTGTATTGACGTCATAGGCACTTGCGCGTAAAACACGCAAGGCCTTCCCCACGTAACGTTAGTCTCTTTTAGTCTTTTTGATTCGTTTCTCAACTTTCAAAAAAGGAAATGATTGTTGGTTTTTGTCTCCTTCTTCATTTGTTTGAAGTAGCTTTGGCAGAGAGAGCTCGCGTAAAGCACTCACGAAACAAGGAAGGAGAGCTTTAGTGAATGGTACTACGTGTTCTCTCTGAAAGACCAAGGTTATGACGTCATTCCCCTTCGGGCGGAGTATACGGGTAGGTAGGCAAAGAATATTGATTCTGTTGTCACTTTAATTTCTCACTACCAGCCATTTACGGCTGGTAAATTTTTGTGTCACTTTATTATTCTAGATGGGGACATCAGCAGAGAGTTGCATTTACCTTCATTTGTAGGTGGACGTCGGCACCGGTGCTTATCAGCTCGAGGCAAACATCGGCGTAGCCTTGTTGTGAAGCGACCATTAGAGCTGTTCCGCCGTCCTTGTGTCATCCATCATCCCGATAACGGCTTTTCAAGATTAGGATGTGTGTCTCAGTGTAGTTTATTTTTTCTCAAGCTCACGTTTACCTTGCATTGAGCATCCACTGGAGCCCCAGCCCGGAGGAGTAGACTGACGATATCGTTGAAACCTCCCTGGGCGGCCAAAAATAAGGGACTGGCTCCTGACGTCTGAATGTATAATGAGAAGCTGAATTATATAGACTGAACGTCCACAAACAAGTGTGAATTATAGACCAACCTTTCGGCGCAAAGTGGGGTCAGCACCCTGTCTAATGAGCTCTCGACAGCATTCAACGTGACCGGCGGCAGCGGCCATCATTAAAGGAGTTGTTCCTTCCTGACACAACGAGAGTACACACAAGAAAGAGATAACAAGAAGAAAAAATCCCATAGTTAAGGGGTCCAATGGTGGAACAACAAACAACCGGTGATCAGACACGGGAATTTCTTTTTTAAAGAAATAAAAAAAAGAGCAACTAACGTCGTAAAATAGTGTGGGTGGCGTCGTTCAATCGGAAAAAAATGCGTGGCCAGTTTTGACCACAACAACTGTACAACATTTAGCTAGGTCAAATAATGAGACAGCCGGAAATGGCGGTGGCTGCACTAATGTAACAAAAAAAAGGGAATTTGTATTCTATCCCCCCCCCTCTAACGATATTATTAAAATACAAATAGCATCACGTACAATTCTACGGTGCAATAAGTAGCCCTTTTTCTTTTTTCTAGTAGATCACCTGTAACAAACTTTTCTTTTCTTAAGAATTTTAAATGGCTTCTACAGTATAGAATCGGGTCCCGATATTATTTATGCGAAGGCACGTTTCCGTTCTAAAGTGTACGTATCCGCTCTCCACTAATGAGCTTGTAAGGCTTTGACGGGTGGCCGTATTCGGCACTTCAAACTGTAAACATTTGAACCGAATGCTTGAAGAAACAGAGGGTTCAAGTGCGGTAGTTATTAATAGAAATATCGCATGTGGAGATACTGTACACTAACAAGAACTGTTTAACAGACACAAGATAGCGGGTGTGAACGTCACAGCATCGCAGAGCTTCAAAATTATTTTTACCTTGTCGTGCGAGTCGATGTGAACTTTTCCCGAATCGAGCAAGTGTCGCATGGCCATCACATTTCCTTGGCGTGCAGCTGCGTGCAGGCGGACGTCGCTGAGCGATTCCTTCTACATCACGAAAATTGGCATTAGACATTTTTTGACATAAAAGGCAATGGAAGCACAGACACAAACACACCTACTCACTTTGTAAGACATGTCGGTGAGTGAGAGCGCCAGACACACCAGCGTCTCGTGCGGTCCGCTTCAGATCTCACTTTGAAACTGTGAAAGTCCAATGCACATACCCCAAAGAATGCGGGAGCGGAGGACTCGGGTTTCAGATAACGACGCCATCTGTCTACTGTTCTCTCAACGTACCATCAATAAAGGTTTCCTTCTGTTTGTATTTCACATTCTTTTTTGAACGGTAAAAGAAAATGGTGTAATACAACCGCTTGTTTGGGTTTAGAACTGAATATATAATATGTACTGTATAAAGTTTCCATCAATGAAGAAAAGAAATTGAAACCACAAAAGGATACACTTTGCTGCTGATTAGGTGCACTTTCTCTCCTCATTTAGATTGTTAATAAACAAACCAAAAAACACGATTGACAACCAAACGACCCAATAATTTAAAAAAAAAGGAGTTTAGAATGAAGTTATTGGAAACCAGTGGAAGTCGTCTTCATTTGAGATTAACAACTACTCAAACGCTTTTGTTACATCCTCAAATACTTGGTCGGGAGATTGGGACGCATCAATTTTTCTGACTAGACCCAGAGCATCGTAATGCTCAATGATTGCCATAGTGTCTTTGACGTATGTCTGAAACCGCTTCTTTAGACTTTCCTCGTTGTCATCCGAACGACCACTTCCGGCGGCACCTCGTTGAAGGCAACGCTCCATACACGCCTGATTGGAAATGATCATATAACACAAGTGAATAAGTTAATGTTCTTGAGTCTATGAATTAGCCTATAAACAAACAAAACATACTTCTTGGGAGCAGTCAAAGAACAAGACAAATAGCACATTTGTCTTGTCTCCCATTTCCTTCTGCCAGCCATCTAAATTGTCCTTGTTCCTTGGGAAGCCATCAATCAAAAATTTATTGTTGCCACTCTTCTTCATTGCCTGTATTATGGGATAATAAGAGCACACGCTGTTGTTACTTGTAACAAAAGAGAGGATTTTAAAAGATTAACTTACAGTGGCCAATAGGCTGCAAGTTATTTCAACTGGGACAATAGTTCCATTACGAATATGACTCTCAATTAGTTCTCCGTAAGCTGATCCTTCAGTGTTTCGTTCTTCACGAAGCAAGTCTCCAGCTGACAGATGAACATACTGGAATTTCTGCAATAAATTTAAATGGGTCAATTTTAGAAACCTCAATCGCAAGGTTGGCACACAAGCTCACCTCAACTATCTTAGCACACTGTGTCCCTTTGCCAGCTCCAGGTCCTCCCAAAACAAAAAC
Organism: Daphnia pulex; assembly: GCF_021134715.1. Lineage (NCBI taxonomy): Eukaryota > Metazoa > Arthropoda > Branchiopoda > Diplostraca > Daphniidae > Daphnia > Daphnia pulex. Next base: position 698,229 of record NC_060027.1, read on the forward strand.
AACGTTCGGTAATTCGGCGGACATGATCGTCTTGATGGATTTAATATTTCTAAGACCTAGATTACTGGTGACACAGGCGATTCTAGTGCAAAAAGAGGCAAAGAAACAAATCAATACACAGCAAGTATTGCATGCAGTACTGCACCTCGGTACCTTCTAGTCAGCAGACCGAACATACGTCTGTCAAGTCTGCTTGCCGGGGGTCGGTGGCGGATTAATAAACTCCTCCTCCCGGACACTACGGCACTACGTGGCCGCTGTATCGAGCTTGTACAGGGAAATCGGAATTTTACGCTTTCTGATTTTATTCTGACATCTGGTCTGGTCCCGCGTGAAAGGTAGGACTAAACAGCAACTCAACCATGCTCTCTTAATATGTTTCTTAATTCCAATCTCCCGTTTTATTTTGGACTACAATTTGATAAATTATCTATTTGATTTATTGATGACAACAATATCTATTTTAAATTGGAATCTTTGTGTTTTTATTGAAAAGGGCCTACTGATCTGATTTTGTTGTGAATTTCAGTCACCAAGCGCCGCCACTAGCAAGTTAAAAATCCGTGCCCATCGCTTAGGCAACAACAACAACAAATTCGGAAGTCGGCTTCTCCACTGACTCCATGGCGACAGCTCCTTATAAATTTGCAAAATGAATTGATTTCTTTGTGAAAAAAATTCCGGCTGGCTGTCAGGATATCCTTTCAGCTCGCATGTAGTAGACTTAGTTAGTTCGTCGCATCTTAAGAAAATGAGTGCAGAATCAGTAAAGGTGATAGTCAGGTGTAGGCCTATGAATGAAAAAGAAACATCTGAAAACTATGAGGGGTATTGTAGTATGACTGATTTTTTAATTTAAATTCTTACTATTGAAAATGTTCGTTTCTTGAAGGATTGTGAATGTGCTACCAAAGCGAGGTGCAATTGAAATCCAAGCGCCTACAAAACCACCCACTTCTAGAGAATTTACCTATGATGCTGTGTATGACTCAAAGTAAGTGTTAATTTGGGTAAAAAACATACTATTTTTCCTATTTACTAAAATATTTTTTGTATTAATTTGTGTTTAGCTCAAACCAAAAGGATCTCTATGATGAGTCTTTTAAGCCTCTAGTTGATTCGGTACTTCAGGGTTACAATGGGACAATCTTTGCTTATGGGCAGACAGGTACAGGAAAAACATTCACAATGGAAGGTGTCGCAAAAGACCCGGATAAGAGCGGTGTTATTCCACGCTCATTTGAGCACATATTCAATCATATTGCTCAGTCTCATGATCGACAATACTTGGTGAGAGCATCCTATTTGGAAATCTATAAAGAACAAATAAGGTTTGTCTTTTATACTTATATTGCCTTGAGTTTGGTAATAATTCCTGTTGAATTAAAGGGATTTGGTATCAAAAGATCCTAAGAAACGTCTTGAGTTGAAGGAGCATTCTGATACCGGAGTATTTGTAAAAGACCTTTCGTCTTTTGTTTGCAAAAGCGTTGTTGAAATCGAACATGTGATGAATGTGGGAAACGTTAATCGCTCTACTGGGTAAGCAATGACTATTAAGTTTGACGTTTTGCTGGCACAAAAACAACTTTATTATTATGTTCAATAGTGCTACCAATATGAACGAACACAGTAGCCGTTCTCATGCAATATTCATGATAACGGTAGAATCGTGTGACGTTGGTCAAGATGAAGAAAACCACATTGTGGTTGGAAAGTTAAACCTTGTCGATCTGGCTGGCAGTGAAAGACAGACAAAAACTGGAGCATCTGGTAAATTCTCATGTTGAAATTGCCCAAGGAAACTTATTGATTTTCTGTTTTTTTGTGTAGGAGAAAGACTGAAAGAAGCAAGCAAGATCAATTTATCCCTTTCAGCTTTGGGCAACGTCATATCCGCTCTAGTCGATGGCAAAAACGGGCATGTTCCCTATAGGGATTCCAAATTGACACGTCTCTTACAAGGTACCGAGCTCTTCATTCACTTCATACATAATTTCATTATCTGATGGAAAAAAACTGCCGGTTTAGATTCCCTAGGTGGTAACTCTCATACAGTGATGGTTGCCAACATAGGCCCAGCTTCGTACAACTACGAAGAGACGTTGACCACACTTCGATACGCCAATCGCGCAAAACACATTCGCAACAAACCCCAAATCAACGAAGATCCAAAAGACGCTCTCCTTCGGAGCTTTCAGCAAGAGATTGCACGATTGAAAGCCTCTCTAAGTAATAAAAAAAACAAGCCAAAAAGAAAAGGTGATGGGGGGTTGCACGACGTATCCAAATCTTCTGAAGATTGGGCTGACGATACAGAAGCTGAGCTCGAGCAGGAAAGAAAAGATATCCTCAACAATAGTAGTCTCATTGCGGAAGAGAGGGATCAACTTCTTAAGGTACTTTTTAATGCTCACTGTGCAATCATGCAATCATTTATAATCATCATATCTTGTTTCCAGACTCTGCAAACGAAACAAGAGGAGCTGCATAATAAACGCGAGAACCAAGAAAAATTGGCGTCTCGAATCGAAGCTCTCGAAAGCAAATTGTTAACTGGCCATATAGGCACAACATCCGAAAACGTAACCATCGAAGACGTCACGAAGAAGCAACAGCAAACGCTAGAAGCTCACCGCCAAGAAATTATTGAACGCGAGGTAAGATCTAGCAAACTAACATAAATGGAACTATGAACATTAATGGATATCTTTTTTGGCTTCCAGCGTCAAGAGCGAGAGATGCGCCAGAAGTTAGAAAGCCAAGACGAGGAGGTGATTGATTTCAAAGAGAATTTCAGTTCACTCCAACAAGAGATCGACTACAAAACCCGAAAGCTGCGCAAAATGTACGCTCGCTGGCAGAGCGTCAAGCAGGAAATGGGTGAACTCGGCGATGAGTTTAGTCGACAACGACGTGAATTGGAAGAAACTCAAGAAGTTCTGATGAAGGAGCTCAGACTGAAGCAGCTGATTGTCAGCCACTTTGTTCCTCCCGAATTCCGACGTCAGTTAACATCACGTCTGCGCTACGAGGAAGATGAAGAGAGATGGATGTTGAGCCCAGCAACGGAGATGCCTCTACTGCCTAGAGGTTTCGCCTCCAAGTTTGAACTGAGACCAACGTCGGATTACGAGAAACTCGCTCGTTCAGCTGAAGATTCTTCTTCTTTCGGTCGCTTTAAAGTAAGAAAAATGCTTCGTGTCGGCGTGAGAGATGGTGTTTACTAACTTCAACTTTTTGTTTTTTAGTGTGAAAATATTTTTTTGCTAAGCCTGGACATCCCCCAGCGGACCACTAAGGAATACGAAGGCCCAGAAATTTCTCCCACTTTGCAAGCGGCTCTCACTCAGGCCCTGCAGTCCCAGAGTCAATCGATGGAGGTCCAGTCATCGAAATACAAACCGGTGGACATTCATTCTTTTTTAAAATCGGCCTGCCGTCGCAAAATGCAACTCATTCAGCGTCCGAGATCGCGCAATTCGGCCAAATTCAACAACTCGCCATCGCATAAGCGTTACCCCCAAGGCCATGCGCCGGATGGAACCAACATAACAGCCGCACCGTATCCCAAATCACGAGGTCTTGTACCAAAGTAGCCAAAGTAGAGAACCCGATCGCCATCCACTTCCTGGGTAAGTCGCTAGTTACGAATTTTACGTTTCCAAATGCTCCTCCTCGTATGAACCTGTCGGTATGCTTTTATTTAGTTCACGCTCAACCAAGAGGATGGCCTCGGCCTTTACCGGGTAGTTTGTTGCGTAAGTTGCATTTGGAGAGTACGCGTAAGCATTCTCTCCTCATCGGCTGCGATCCCAAACGTCACATCAACGCTCTGACCTTCCTGGATTTGGTTTATTTCGTCTGCCTTTGTCACATTGCCTTCTGCATCTGCCGAGCAGTCATCGATCTTTTGCCATTTTGAAATTTTTTTTCTTCTCGACAGAACGAATGATTTAACAAACGATGGCGATCTCCTCAATGCAGTTGTCAGATGCTAGTCGATCGGCAGCTGTCCTCTCTCCTTTTTGACAATTTTCAACATCACCCTCCTTGGTTCCATTCGGCGTTAATCTCGTAAATCCTTCTTTACTTTCTTTATTATATAACTGTTTTTCTTTATTTTTAGTTTTTTTGTCTGTTAACACAGTTATTGATGTTGTGAGTAGTTTGTATTATCTTACGTTTATTGATTTCTAAAATAGATGGATAACATTGGAGATTACTCGCCTTCGCCCAGTCTGTCGCATACACAGACCCAGGAAACGTTTTTAGCTTTAAGGTCGAACAACAGAAACGATTGAGACCGATGACTTGATAGGCGGACGCCCCCAGTGCAGTCAATTCGATTGGCGTTGCGTGACAGCAGGTGAAATTTGAGGGGCTGTTGGGTGTAATCGATCGCACTCGGCGGTTTCGTTTCCGTTTGTTTCTATGACAGCCAAGAGTCGCACGTGAACTCCAAACATCGAAACTACATGGTTGTTAAGATGTTCCGATCGTTACAGAACGTCGAGTCTCACGAAATCGGCTAAACACAAAATTGCCAGACGTGATATCCTAAATGATATTCGCACGATTTTTTTTTTCTCCTGAGTTATGATTAAAAAAAAGAGGCGCAGAAATGAAACCTGTTCGAGTTCCATTCTCCGCCAGAGGTAGTTTTGACATCCACCAAACCCTTTCTTGGAAATGCTGTTGAATACCAGTCTGTCAGTATTAGCAATTTTCGTTGTGGTTTTTATTGAACGAAGAGATGACGCATTAATTTTATCGCTGTTACAACATTTCTTTGATTGGAGATCCATCTGCTAATTGTTTACACACGAGGTTTGGTGAACTTTGTAGCCACATCATTTTCTGTCTTATCTTCACGGCACTCGGAAAATCCAAAAGTGTGATAAAAAACATCACAGTTGGTACTAGCGACGGTTGACTATTCAGACGACTGGAAGGCGAACCAGCATCACGGCTCTCCCCTGAAGCTTAAAGAATGGATATCTTACTAAACTACATGGACCAAGTGCTTTTCACTCCCTATATTTATCCGGATACATGGCGGGAAGATGAACCTCTCAGGCAGCTCATTAACTTGTTTCTTATAACCAACATAGGTGGCGCTCTACTCTACTTATCTTGTGCAACTGCTAGTTACTTTTTTTTGTTTGATCATCAGCTGAAAAAGCATCCTCTTTTTATTAAGGTAATATTACAATATTGAAGTTTAAAATCTTGATTAATTTCCAAACTGCATTTTGTCTTTCAGAATCAAGTGAAATTAGAAATTCAATACACACTATGGTCAGTCCCATGGATCAGTATTCCCACTGTGGCGCTGTTTTTCCTGGAAGTGCGAGGCTACAGCAAGCTCTACGATCAGATTGAACAATCGCCCTTAGGTAAAACAAATTTCCAATGCAAATACGTGTGTAATAAATCGTCAAAGCGCAGCAATTTTATTATACATTCAGGATGGATGAAAGAGCTAGCTAATTTCGTCTTCTTCGTGCTGTTTACCGATATGTTGATCTATTGGATCCATCGGTTTCTTCATCATCGGACCATTTACAAGGCAAATCTCCACAAAATATGTTTAATTTAAATGCGTTTGTTAATGTTTCCTCTTGTGTGCAGCATTTCCATAAACCGCACCATACATGGAAGGTCCCGACACCGTTCGCCAGTCACGCTTTCCATCCGGTGGACGGATTCTTACAGAGCGCACCGTACCACATCTACGTCTTTTTGTTCCCGTTGCACAAAGTGACTTACCTGGGACTCTATGTCATCGTCAACATGTGGTCGACATCAATTCACGACGGTTTGTTCCTTGTACCCAAAGCCCTAAAGCCGGTCATTAACGGGGCGTCCAATCACACCGTCCATCACCTCTATTTCGATTTCAACTACGGCCAGTATTTCACACTATGGGACCGCATTGGTGGATCGTATCTCGACCCGTCCGTTAAACTACCAGAAGAAAATAAAGTGTGGAAAAACAAGATCAATTAGAAATATTTTGATTGTACAAATAAGCTTTTTTCCCCGGAATTTTTCCCGATAGCCTTGAAGGCTATTGATGTAATAGCCAATTCATGTCGACGACGTGATGGCGAATATTTTGACAAAATAAATTCCTGGAAAATGAGCAACGACGAGTATGCGATTGTATTAAAAAAGCAGCGTAGCCTCTTCCGCACAGTTAATATTCATACGTCGGTTAGAACTACTTCACAGTAAGTCATGCTCCACATTTTGGTATGGAAAAATATTCATTGTTAAACAGTTGCCCGTTTAATCTTGTTTGGTATTTTCCAGGTACTGATCATCATGACAATTACGCCTTCAACTTTAACTAAAAGCGGCAAGTTAAATTTACTATAATTTAAGAAGACTGTATTGATTACGTGATTGGAATTGTTTAAATATTTTTACAGATGTCCTGTCCAAGGTCGAAGCTGGAGAATCGTTCAACGTACGACTGAGATTCGCCAATACTCACGACTATTTGTACGCAGTGGAATGCGATTACACGGAGGATGAAAGGCGACGTCGCGTCCTTACTTTCCCGCTCGATGTCGAAATACAAAAGAACACGGCGCTGGATTGGCTACTGGAACCTGTTCAACAACCTGGACAACAGGAAAACGAAACTGCAGTTATCCGCCTGAGCAGTGTCAAATATCCAGGGGAGTACCTGCTCGCCGGAACGGACGATTTGACGCTGGACATGAATCGACGCAAAGTCTACACCTGGAAAGAGAAAGGTACGGATTTCAGCCAGTGGGGTGGTCCGGATCAGTGGATTCTGCTCGATAGCGCGACTCGTGCAGCCGACGATCGATCCAAGTCCAATTACTTGGCACTGCGCAACAAGAAATTCGACGAGGATCTCTACGCTAGCAGCGATCGATTTGAACTCGACCACAAGTTTGGCACAGTGTACACCTGGCGACAGGACAGCGAGATTCGGGACTCGGCTAGCGGGACTGAAACGCAGACGAACGCATGGGAAATTCTTGTCATCAGCCAGAAAGATCAATCGACTTGAATCCTATTTGTTTTTTTCCCCCTTCTTATCGATTTCATTTTTATCGGTTGTCATTACTCGTTTTTTGTAGTGTAATCATTCAACGACACTACACTACACGAATAGATGATTACACCGTTTAATTTCTCTCATTTGTCTTGGTGAACTTGTGTTGTATTATTGCCGTGCTCACGCCCTGTTTAGGCAGGGCTCTGTGAGAATTTGATGGATTTTCAAACACTTGCGGGATTTCCACGTCTGCAAGATCCCAAAAAGGATTTGTTCGACGGCATTGCCCTACTTACACGCAGTTCAGAGAGCATAGCCAGTATTGTTGGAGCTTTGATAATGTGCGATAGCACTAGTTCAGGACTGTGAAACCCACCGAATGCTTGCACAAGGTACCGTTATCAGTGCAAGGACCACAACATCCGACAGTGCAACAACAACTGCAGTGCTCGCCGTGGACTGACGGCCCTAGTTTTCTCGTTATTATTAAATAACCGGTCGTCACTACATCTCTGCAAGATGGCCAAAGGTATAATAATAATATGGAAAATAATTTGATTTGTGAATTTAATCAGTTACCTTTCTGTGTACAATTCCCAAGCTTTGTCTGATAAGACGACAACCTTCGATTGTGAAGTTTTTTGTTTTGATTCGTCTGATATGGTTTTTTCCTTGTACAGAAAGTGAAAACTGCTGGACAGACGACGAAGACGACGATTGTGAACGTGATTTCAGGAAAACTGGCCAGACTTGTTACAAAGAAGAAAGGCTATCCGACGGCGAGGAGAAGGTGTTTGACTGCGCTTTTCATCCATCCCAACCAGTGTTGGCGTGCGGATTAAGCAGCGGGTCTATCCGGTTATTCCGGGGGCATGATGAAGATACTCCGTTCGCTAGATGGACACCAGACGATCGATTCCGGGTGGATGCCTCATCCCATATCCACTGCCTCGCTTGGAATGTAATGAAATTTGAATTGAAAATATTACCCTTTTTATAATTTTTGAAAACAGGTGGATGGGACTCGATTAGCGGCGGGATGTTTTGACGGAACAGTTGTAGTGTGGCACTACAACAACAGCGATATCTCTTTAATTCCTTTCCAAGCGAAAGAACATAATTTAGCGGTGTTTGCCGTCATCTGGAATCGATGGAATAGAAATTTGTTTGCATCTCGAAGTCGAGACGAAGTAAGCACCAATTATCATAGTTTTTTAGTTTATTTAACAAGTTGACAGTTCTCTTTTACTGCTCTAGGGTAAACTCCAGCGAATATTGATTTGGAATTCCGACTTGGATGATTTATACGACTGTGAATGCCTGGAACTCGGCACGAAATTCGTGTGGGATTTCGAGTGGATCTCTTCTACTCGACTGGCAGCTAGCACATACGAAGGGAGCATCCTTATCTGTGACACCGGAACTGACGTCCCAATCAGCCGTCTCTTTCACGTATAATAGGAAACAATTATTATGTTGGTGAGATCAAAATATCTAAACTGATTATTTAGTCAGGTGTTTTTAACGTTCGGTGGCATTTTGCGCTGCAATACATCGTTTCGTGTTCGACTGATGGATCAATAAAGGTAAATCTGGTTGTCTATAAACTTAAATATTTTATTTAATAAATTTCTTTCAGGTTTGGTCCAAAAAGAGGTATAAAGATGTCGGCAATATCCAATTAGACAACCGAATTTATTGCGTCGATTGTCATGGAATTCGATCCGGCGAGGCCGCTTTGATTGCCAGGTGCTATTTCCCTTAATCGACTGGTTACGACATTAGGCACGGATGTAGCCAAAATAACGTCGTAAGCGGAATCGCGAATAATATTAATTTTGTTTTTCATTTTAGTGGACTAGAAGATGGAACGGTGGTCATTTGGCATGTCACGGAAAACCGATTTCAAACTCTCAATGGCGGCCATTCGGATGCGGTCACTAGGGTTTCCTTTTCACCCGATGGCCAGTATCTGGCATCGTTAGACAATGAAGAGAAACTAATTATTTGGTCAACTAAAGTATTTTGTGACACAATTCTTTATCACGTTGACAAACTGACAGAATTTTTTGTTTCAACGATAACAGAATTGGGTCATCATTTTCCAACACATTAAATCGATAAGTGAAGACTGGAGTCACATCAGGTGGAATCCCACCAGCAACAAACTGGCCATCTCCACCAACTCTTCTCAGGTATACTGATAAAACTTAATTCATTTAAATAGAGCGCGGTAAAAAAAGACTTACTGAAACCAATACAGGTCCATGTCTTTGAATTAGAAGATGAATTTGAAGATTGCATTGATTCTTTTGAAGATCAAACAAGCTGAGTCTGTTGCGTGCATTAATTGTCTATATTTAAGCATAAATCTACGTTGTTGTACAAGAGTCGTTATTATCTCACATAAATTTTCTGAAATTTTGATGACGTGACCTATATTTCAGTTAATTTAACCCTACTATGTCGGAATTCTTTCACGCGTTAATTTTGAAAAATATTATTGAACATTCAATTTTGAAACTGGCTTCCGGAGAAGGCCACGCAATGATATTCGCATTGCGTTACCTTGATATTATAGGTCTCTTGTTTAGTCCTTTCACTAACTTTAGAATAAAACGCGAATACTGAGAAAATTAGAACGTGTCCTTAATAAAATCATTACGTAACTAAGGTGTACAGGCCTTTAACATACCAAACCCATTTTCCGTGTCTGATTCATAATTAATTGAAAACCACTGACTCGGATAATTTGAAATAGTGCCGCTATAGCTACTGCTCCTAATTTTCGAATGAATATTTATTATTTGGAATGAAAGAATTTGAAAAAGTGTAGTCGGCCTTTTATGCTGACCTCTATTAGCTCTGTTCAAGATTAGTTTCGTCAATGAAGGGCGCTGTGCGGTCCGATCCTAGGTCACCATTCTACATATAACACCGACCTATACCCAGATTTAGCCAAGATTGTTAAACCACGACGACCTTGCGGTACAACGCAAATAGTGCTGATTGGCAATAGTTGTATTGGTTTCCTTGTTCAGCAATCCATATAAAAGCGTGGACACCCAAGACAGTAGAACACATTCTCACAGCGAATATTGAAAGACATACAGCAGTTCCCAAAATATATCAGCATGTTTCGTCTTGGTTATATCATGGTAAGTTTTGTCCTAGATTTTCATACAGTAAAGCATTTTGATTTGATAGTTGTTAATATTTTTTAGCTTGCCGGAGCTCTGATGCTCGCAACACTTTTAAAAGAAGCCGATTCTTTGACCATTCCTCAAGTCAGTAGGCCTATGTCCGATATTGACCACGAAGATTCTCACGAAACTCATGTCGATTCTCGTGAACTACCGGAAGACCACACCGATTATGAAGACTCATTGGAAGTCCAATTTGATGGCCAGCTCTTCCGCAGTAAGGAGGGCCGACACGAGAAGCCGGAAGAAAATCGATTTAAGCGTAACAGCTTCCACAGACCAAGGCCAGGTGCGACTCAAAGGCAACAGCAGCCCATCCGCCACATGTTTGAAGATGATGACGACTCTTTGGAAGACTTGAATGAAAATTTAATGAAGCAGCAGAGGAGAAGGCCAGCAATTTCTCAACAGGATCGCAAAAAACCTGTTCAGAGTCACCAATGGATGGATACTAGTGACGAGCAGCCATCTTGGGAAGTGAAAGATGAGTCGCTGAAGAATCTGTTTGGAGTTTACTGGGAGTCAATCAAGGATAAGAAGAGCAATCGACCGTCGAAGGCGTCGATGGAAGATTCGATGGAAGACATGCGAAAACAGCAACATAAAGCTCAACATCCAGCTCCCATTCGCAACAGACACACATTTTAGATAATTGTTTACATTATGTATTATTTCTATTTATAATGTAATGTGAGGTTATGAGCTGTATTTTAACCATGAGGTAGCTGTAGACGTTCCCATTATGCACTCTTATATCGCCTTGCTTTTTCTATTTAAGAACATATTTCCTCTTCTTTATTTCAATAAAATTTTAAAATGAAAAAAAAAACTAAATTTTTAAAAATGATTACAGATGATAAATCACGCACAAAAATATTTATTTCGTCTGACCGTGGATGCGCACAAAATGGCGACGAGTCACGTGGTCGAAGAAAAATACCGCGCCAATTTTTACAAAGGAATTTTTAAGCTTTTTAATGTGTTGCAAAGCAGACGAAATACAATAGCTCAATTACTCACGAGTCACGACAGAGTGACGACACGAGAAAGTGTGGTCTGCGATTATGAGTGCGATTAGTGGGATTGCGATTTGTAGTTGTGGCTTAACTACATGAAACAATCGTGTTACTTCATTAAAATGTTGACTTCAATATGGGCATCATCAACAGTTTATCAGTGCAAGAGTGTTTACCAAATAGTGATAAGATTGGTGGTTGTTGAAATGTCCCCAACAACACAAGGTAAGATAATTTTTTTATCTGAGTCTTACTGCGTACTAAACTTCGTTTATTCAGTTCTACTGTTCATATTGCTTCGCTTTGTATTGAATATTTCCCTTAAATTTTGTCGAAGATGCAGCGTTCAACTAGCCCAACAATCGACTTAGTTTCTGAGAATCTATTTAGTGTACAAACTTCTGAAAACCCAAGAGCTCTGGATTTACTGGAAAAGATGTTGATGTTCATCCCACACAAACAAATTGTTGTGGTGGACGTGTTGGCTGACTTGGCTCACCCTGACTTGGAGCAGGACTATGAGTCTATGACCATGCAGATGAGGTACATTTGCATTTTCCTCAATTAATTTTTCGATAGAAATTTAATTAGTTGAAATTACATTAACAACCCATAGCAGAAGAACCATTCAAATTAGAAATGGAATTGGATAATTGGCCAAAGGAAAAATTGAAGGAGTTGATTTATGAAGAAACGATCATGTTCGAAGAGCGCGTGGAGCGTTAACAACCATTGGGCGTTTGAAATTTCCCTAGGTTTATTACGTGTTTCCTGTACCATTAAGGTACTCGCTAAGAACTGGATAGAAATGGAGGCGAAGTCGGCCAAGGCCGCGAGAGTGTGCTAAAGTTTTACCTAGCGGTAACGCTTTAATTTTGACACGCAGGTTCAGCAACCGGCTAGGAATCGGTACTTAGATTAGATTGCGTGTTGACACTCGTTTTAAGTAGGATGCGTAGGATGATCAAGTTAAGTGTTTTTTTATGACCACTTAAATTAACCTTAAGAAATTTAAATCGCTGCAAACTTTTTTAAGGTTCTTAGGATATTCTTGAATCTTGAATGAAAAAAGTATAATAGTTCACATTTTCTAAAAAAAAAAAGCAAAATAGATTTCCTAAACTCTTTCTTGTGTATTGCAAAAAAATATTTAACACATCTCTAAAAGATAATTAAAAAATTACCTCCAGCAAATCATTGACTAATGAGCAATTTAAGACTTTGATTTTGCAAAGTCTTCAGTGAATAGAAAGCAGACGAGTACTTGAAACTAAACCATCAAAACTACCAACTTAAACTTATCAACTTATCATAAATCAAACTTACCAACAAACACAATATCTGGTGAAATAACAATCTTATCAAAAACAATCTTCATTTAATCGTTTCTTGTTTGTTGATTGTCTCATCCAGGAATTTAAAGACTAAATTGCAGTGTTTCTCCACTTATTCCATGCAGCCCTTTTGGCATTGAGACACCATCGAGTCGACGTCAGCGAAATCATCAGAATTTTTTCGGCAAAACCTGGCAGCACGTATATACCCCCACGCGAGCCGCCAGCAATAAACGTTCTGGCAATATAGCAGCAGCAGCAACAACAATGCCGTTTCGGGACCCGCCTTTAATGCTGTTTCCGTGTACAGCCCGACCCAGGTATTATTCACGCGCTACACCTGCCCAGGAAAAGCGATTGATCATCTCTCTCTCCCTTTCTATCTCTCATCTCCAGGCCAAGTCCAGGCTATTCCCGAAAGACGTCCCAACACGTTCGTCAAGGTGTAGAAGACCGCAGCATAGCTGAGGGCGTAGTGCGTCGCAGTCTCCAACATCCAGGTGTCCACCGCCCACCTATAAACACTCAGTTATATCGCTTATTTTAGTTTTCAAATCGAAAACGTATTATTTCCCTTCTTTTTTATTTCCTTCAACATTCCAAAACGTCATCCAGTTATACCCAGCAGCTCTTTTATTATGAGGCAATTCTTCCAAACCCTTTTCTCCATTTTTTACGAATCATCAATGCGACTTACCGCAATTTCTTTTAAACGTAGGCGATTTCGCCATCCAAACTTTTATGTTTTCTTCCTTTTTAAAATTTCTTTTTCTTCCTTTCGGCCGCTAAAAAAAATAAACTCAGTGTTTATTCTTTTTATAGTATAACCTTTTGGTATAAGCTATCTTATCCGCGTGCGTGACTGACAAAAAGGTTTGTTTATTTTTGCCAAGAAAAGAATATGTTTTTTTTTATTCTAGACAATGCTGAGCTGCTGTTGCTGGTGGTGGTTCCAATCAGTCTGCGCTTTCACGAATGTATCACGACACGATGATGAACTCAGCGAACCAAACTTGTTCAAGAGGATCGATAAACATAAGGAGGAGGCAAGAACACGGCGGGGATGAGGGGACCGCCTGCTGTTCACTGGCTATAGTGACGTCACCATGTCAGTGCAGCACCACTGGTTTTTCTCTGCATACACGTTGAAGCTGATTAAACAATACGCCACAGACGGCGTCTACCTGACTGGCACACGACGTTATGTACCATCCAGGAAAGGCCTAACAAGCAAAAATGACAAGGCAAGAAAAACTTGTTTGATTTTTATCTTGTTACATGTTGAATACTAAACATGGACGTGAGAAGTTTGAAGCTGTTCAGCAGGGCGTTCTCTTTTGATTATTCCGTTTTTTCTTTTTTAAAACTACATTTTCTCTTTTATTTTCTTTTACTTATATACGAGCAGGACAATGAAGTGCGCAGAACGCAACCACTGGGAGACTTGGCGCAGATATCATCTGACTTTCAAATAGGTACTATATTTCTTCTTTGTCCAAATAGATTTGCACGATACTGTGAGCTAGCGAGCTAGTCAGTTATATCTGCGGCGGTGTGTGTGTATAAAAAGAATTGCCATTCAAATTTTATTCATAAAGACCAAAGATGATGTACCACGGAGCAATATGGTCACGAATAAAAAAAATCCAGCCAAAGGGAATCATATAAGTTGAGAAGATGGGGTTGATTGATTAGTGCGGTGTGTATATTATAACCATTAACCATCGTTCGGAAAGAAAAGAGTTGGTCTTCTTCTTTTACTATATAGAAAGAATATTTCCTCTTAATGCCGGCCCATAGTTGGCTGGCTGGGACATACGAGAGGACACGCCTCATGTCCCCCTTCGAATATGGACAGCCTTAATCGTATAAAAATGTATAACTACTATTATACTCTCTGGCAACGATTTCTATATGCGCTGCGTATCCCCTAGTAAGGTGAAGTAATAAATCCTGCTGTCAAATCAACATTGAAATATTTGTATTGAATTCCTTTTTTTTTTCCTTTGACCGACACGTTGGATGTTGCGTATGTCTTATTGGTCTCGGACTGCTTGCCTGCGTGCCTTTTATGGGTCTAGCGTACGTGTGTTTGCTCTCGTGAATATTCAAAACAGGTGGTTTGACGTTGGGCTACGTATATAGGGCCTATTATGGATAACGTGTGTAAAGGGAGGTGTATATACTAGCCAGCAATCCGCTGGAGGAGTCAAATGGCCTTGCGGGCTTTTTTTCTTCCTGGCGCGGCCAATCCAAATTCGAAAAGAAGCAAAAACACGCGGGGGCCTCTGCCGACGTGATTTCTCAGTCGCAGTCTACCGCCGTCTGCGGCCCATGTTGTTTGTCAGCGTCACTCCATCAGAGTTCAAGTACCGACGACTACCTGTTTAAAAATTTTTTAAAAAAAGATTTGCCAATTCGTTAGTTTACCTGTCAGTCCACCGACACCCGAAAAACAACAAACGGGAGACAATTGAACGCCAAGTGAACCAGTTAATTTGATCATTTCTAAAAGTTATACCCGACCCGAATACGTGACGTTATTTACAAGCAGCTGAAGAATCTTAAGAGTCATCACACACATAACAAGTAAGCCCTTAAGGAATTCTTTTATTTTTAAAATTGTTTGGGTTTTAAAATAATTCTGGGAATAAGGGCGGGTCACGTTAATGAGTTTGACGGGTCGTCGGGTGGAGTTCCGCATCAGTGACGACATGTCGGTGATTCACCCACTTGGCCAATCACAATATTGGAGCTACTGATTGGAGGCCGCAACCCAAAAGAGATTTCTCTCTTTCCAGCCATAAAAATTGAGTGGAAATATAACTGGTTTCCAGATTGTAAACAAGCGTATCAAACGAGCGGGTTTTTGTCTTGTTCTTTTATTTTCAGCTTCCGTAATATCCGTCAAGACTTTTTGAAAAAAAAAAACACATTTTCCTGTTTGTTTTCCCTCTTTTGTTCAAATTTTTTCGCCACAAACTTTTGGGACCTCGATGGCCATATAAGGGCACAAGGTTGATGGCGGCTAACGTAATGCTCTGAGACACACAACAACACACACACATTCTCTAGAAAAAGAAGTTTATATTGGACTGTCCAAAAAGAAGAAAAGAAACAACAAAGTTCAACTCAGAAAAGGCGTTACACAGTGGAAAATAGTATCTCTTTTTTGTCTGTTTACGATGAGACAAGAAAGAACCACAGCGAAAGGCTAGGGGGGCCAGCGTCGACTCTGTCGCCCAAACTGTCGCATTCCGTCCCCATAATAAGAAGAAAAGTAGAGAGAGAGAGAGAACCATTTTACTACACTACCTCATTTCCAAAATTCCAGGCGTGACGTCATTGGTGTGGTTGCTGTGGCACGCCCGACCGAATCGAGACCTCACAACCGCAGGCATTACATATATGTGTATAAAAGAAGAGCTATTATTATTTTTCTGCACAAATATGGAACGGTTAATTGACCGGCAAAAAAGTCCGTCCGCGGACGAGATTTCTATTCTGCGCAGCAATTGCGTGCAGTACAATATTTAGAAGGAAGACCAGCACGGGGACGACGATGGCGCACTGAGTCATAAAACCCGACAACAAATTTCCTTTCTTTTTAAAAGGGCAGAAAATAAAAGAAAAGTAAAGAAGAATATCGTTTTACGACATATGCCACAATAATAAGTCGACGTGGTTTTTAGTGTCGATTCCTAAACGGGTAGCTGATTGCCGAGATCGTAAAGACACACACGGACGTAAACGAGCTATAGGCCAGAAAACGGGTCAATCGCTTTCAAGGTGTGAAAAACGGCCACAAATGTAGAATTTCATTTTGGGATTATTAGGAATCAAGGCGGATATTGATTTGTTGCGAGAGATAATTCCATTTTTCTTTCACGTCATCAAAATAACCTGGTGTCAGTTTTATCATTGCGTGCGTGTCGGTGTGGGGAAGCTGCAACTGCATTTTTTCTCCAGACTCATCACACGGAAACACTCGATACTGGTTTGTTGCCTGCGTCCTCTCTCTCTATTTCTGTTATCATCAAAACAGGGCGGTGGTTCTATTAGTGACACGCAACGGCATCGTACGTAACGTACGCAGGGGAAATGTTAATTAGATTTTTCCGATTTGTTATCAGCCGCATTTCATTGTCTCCTGTGGAATTGTCCGGTTTGATTTGGATTTTTGGTGGTGTCACGTATTATTTATCTTTGGCAACCTTCGTCGCGCTTCGAGACCTGTCAACCGTGGATATTACTACCCCGTTCGTAAACATTAAATTCCTGTCTGCTACACACACTAACTAGCCAAAAGAGGCCAGAGGGCAATTGTAGCCGCGCCAACATTTCCTGTTCTCTGAGCCTTTTTTTTTTCGAGCTGTGGTCGTTTGTATTACCGACATTTTTTTAAGGAAATCCATGCAGTATAGTTTATCGGTTCTGCCTGAAAGAGCTACTTAATTCGTTTATATGGCCGTCTAATCTACAGTTAAAAGAGTGGCACCACGTATTTATATATTCATTTGCTTAAAGGCAACCTTTAGCACGATAGTAAAAAGTAAGATATCTTACAAATTCTTTCATATTATATAGTTATTGTAAAGCTAGGTGATATCTTGATCAAAACATAAACATCATAAATAAGTGCTGATGTGTTTATCTTTGTTCTCATTCTTCTGTGTACTACATTTTTGTTGTTTTTGACAGGTGGGTGGTAGGTGAGAAATGAGTGCTTCGGCTCCAGTCAAACCGAGTGGGATTAAGCCACCAACAAGTAGGTTGGCCAGGCCATCTGTAACTTCCAAACCGGCATCAAATGGATCCTCAGGTATAACCACGATTTCTGGCTACCACGATCAACATTTTTAAAATGATTGTTAAAACTATTTGATTTGCAGGAGAGAATATGTCTAAGATATCAAACGAAAGTGATGGGCCCAAAAAGAAATTAGGTAATTCAGGAATGCAGTTTGTGGTTTCTTATCTTTTGTTTTCCCTTTACAGTAGATATATTAATTCTTGTCCCCCCTCTATGGTGTTTTGAGCACGGTGTGGTATTTGCATGATTGTAGCACATTCCTGGACCTTTGCACGTAGTTAATTACAGAGTCCCATTCTTCTCTCTTATCACAATGGTTTATGTAGATAGAAATGATGGTCTTGATGATGGTGGTGACCTTGATCGGGTAAGCGACTTGCCGTCCTTGCCGGGCAGTCGCAAAACGAGCAAGGACATGATGAGGAAACTCTCAGGTACGTCTTCACTTATCAGCACATAAAACACTTTTCCTCTTTTCACGCCTGCAATAACATTGGCACGTTGGGTATATCCAGCATCGATTTGTCATTAGCTCGTTTGATTGTCTTCTTACACTTTTGTGTTTCGTATTTTGTTGTGTAGTTAGTAACACGTATGAACCTATATGTCTGTGTGTCCCTGTAGATGGTTCTGGTAGTGCTCTAGACCCAGAATATGAGCTGGCACGTCGGTTGAGTGAAGCTGGTATTCGTCGAATGTCAGGTGAATTGTCTTATTTGAACATAATAATTATTAATTCCTAGCGTGGCGATGGCATTTGTTTGGTTTTTTGCTGGACGGAAAACTTTCTAAAAAGTTGAATCATTCATGGGTTGGCTAACTCTTTTGCTTCGTTTGCAGATGCCAACTTGATTTTGACGACTGACACAGACAGTTTCATCATCGGTCAACACATTTACGTCAACGGCATCAAACCGGGAAAGATTCAATTCATTGGCGAGACAAAGTTCGCTCCTGGCGAGTGGGCAGGCATCGTGCTGGATGATCTTTCGGGCAAGAATGATGGCTCTGTTGGCGGCGTTCGTTATTTCCAGTGTCAGCCAAAGAAGGGCGTCTTTTCTCGCTTGGGAAGACTTACACGACAACCACTCGACGCCATCCAGCTGGCCGCTCTTCAATCTCAACAGTCACAGCCACCTGCGAGCGAAAATGGAGATGACTCTTCTTCCACCACCACCACCACCACAAATACTAATGGAGCCAACGGCACTGCTTCTACTTCACCGGGTAATATATATTGAATTACTTTTCAGAATAAATGTATTTGCAACAGTCCTTTTTTGTTATATTCCACTCCAGTGGCGGCCACACCGAATTCCGTTGTGAGTGTCCAATCGATTGGCGATCTCCGGCTGGGCGATCGAGTCATTGTGACGAGCAGCCAGGGCTCCAAGGCCGGTGTATTGCGCTACCTGGGCACGGCCGAATTTGCAGTTGGCCAATGGGCAGGTGTGGAACTGGACGATCCTACTGGCAAGAACGACGGCGCCGTGGCAGGCACTCGATACTTTGAATGCCAACAGCACTATGGTCTATTCGCTCCTATTCACAAAGTTTCCCGCTCACCGGCCAATCACATGCGACGCACATCCGGAGCCATGAACGCTTCCATGTCGTCTTCGCTGAGCCAACCGAGAGCCGGTGGATCGTCACGAACGGGTACGAGGAGAGACTCTGAATCGGCCAGTGTCACTTCTGTTGCAACATCACGCGCCAGTACGGCCATCAGCCGGGTAAGGTCAACCATCAACAACCCTCGACTGGGCGTCAATTCCCTAACATCCACTTATTCACCCACTCACCAAGCAAAAACCCAGGTATTTAGTTAACACCTCAATAACACGCACGCTATTTTTTATTTTATTTTTTTTTTTTGTTTATTGACAACTTGTAATTTTTGCAATTTTACCGCAATCACATTACGCTCGACATTTTAACCTGTAGATGTTAACTGCATTTGATTGATTGTTTAGTGCATCTTTAATTCCTAAAACTGACCTTTTTTGCATTGTTTGAATCGACCATAGAAAACAAGCCGCCCTTCGGTTACAGGATCAGCGCATAATCACCAGGTAAGGTGTTTTGTAGCTTACCTTTTATGTGAAATGTCCCGTTGTGCTTATTTACCACCGCTTTATTTTTACGGTTTTTTCTTGACATATCAACCAAAATCTAATCGTCACTAATAGTCAAGCCACACAGCAGTGTCCATTTAATTTCATTCTAGATTTGTGTTTGTGAATGTCTCGGTGGGCGGTGCCATCCATATACCTTGACACATATAACTTCACCTCTCAAAAAACCTCCTTTAATAAAAACACAAAGAGCTTTCTAGGCCTACAAAATCATCTAACACCTTCACGTATGTCGTAGATGCGACCAAACAACACCAACTGATGGTCCCTTTTTGTTTATTTGATTTTCGTTTTTTCTCTCTCTTTCCTTTACCTTTATACCCTCCCATTTATTAGGGGAGAAATGACGAGGATGGCACCGCCGACGCAGACGGTTGTTACTGAAATGACCAAGAAAAAAAAGCACGAAAGAAAAAAAAAAGTCCTTAATAATTTTTTTTTTAGATTTGCGCTATTCTTTTAATTTCTAATTTCTCTTTTTTAAATATATATATATATATATATTTGCCAACAATTTTCCTCAACACCATATATACATAATTATACATACCAATGTATTTTAGCTACTTTGCATCTTGATTAATTTAAAATCGCTATTTCGGACTGGCTTGTTTTGATTGTTTTGTTAATTTCAGTTACGAGATGGTAGTATTTTGTTTGTTGATCTTACTATATAACCTTTTCCCGCCCTCATGTAGCGTTGTTTTGCGTAGATTATCGATTCGGCCGCTGTTTTAGCTTATTATAAAAATAAAAATAAAACGCGCAAACCAATTTCGAAAAATGATTTTGATTGTTGGGAGCGGCGGCGATCCTTATTTTTGGGTTAGGAAAGCAAAAGTTTCATTGTAATCGCTGGTTAGGATTTGCTGCGAGAGAGAGACCAACACATTGAGCAGCTGATGAAAGAGCGAGAAATGGAGCGCAGTGAAGTGACCCGTGCGGCCGCCCAGGCCGATGAGGCCGAACACCAGCTATCCCTGCTTCAGCGTCGCTACAACTTGGAGAAAGAAGAATTCGCTAAAAAAATGGAGGAACTGGAACGACTTTTGTTGGCAGCCGAATCGGTCCGCTCGTCCCAAGGAGCCCAAATTGACGATTTGCAATTCCGGTTGGAGGAGGAAACTATTCTCCGTTCTGAAATTGAGGTATTTCTGTTGTATAAAAATGGAATTTTTGAATTTAATTTTTAACGATGCCATAAATTTTTCAGGCTCAGCAAAAGGGAATGGACGATAAAGAGAAAGAATGGGCTCGCCAGGTTGAACAGCTCGAAAGTGAAGCGCAACGTTGTTTCGAAGCGGAAGAATTGGCCGCACGCTACAAAGATGAATTGGATGCGTTACAAGCCAAAGGTCAACAGCAACCGCAGTCAGCCACCCCCGAAAACGATCAGTCAGACGATCGCATCCGGCAACTCGAGGCTTCTGTTCGGGTCAAAGAAAACGAACTTTTGCAACTAAAGGTAAATTTATTTCTCTTTTTACCCTTCCATTCTCTTTACTTTGAATTTTATGGCTTTTTATGGTATAGTGATGTGGGGAGAAATATTTTATTCATGCATGTTCTTATCTGGCACGCCATCTGACAATTCACACTTCACCTATTGTTTATTGATTATTTATATCGCGTAAATTATTCATGTGAATCCTTTCGCCTGACTCATCAAGTGATTGATTGATTAGGATTCCATGCAAGAGCTGTCAAAATCGCTAGAATCTGAGCAGCTGAAAAATCGCAACGCCGAAGAACGATTCCAGGCACTGGAAACTGAGCTGCAAGTCACCAAAACTTCGCTGAATGAGATTCAAAATGTCGGCGAAACGGAGCTGGGAGAGTGGAAGAACAAACTGGAAATCCTTGAACGTCAAAACGCCGAAAGTCGACAACAGCTTGAAAAGCTGAACGAAGAGAAAACTCGATTCGAAACGCAATTCAACGAAGCCCAAGCCTTACTAAACCGTTCCCAGGATGCCGAGGTGACCGAGTCGCGTGACTTGAAAGCCAAGCTGGAAGAAATGACACGTCGACATGCCGAAAGTCAAGAACAGATGTCGAAATTGAACGAGGAAAAGGAACGGCTTCAGTTACAGTTGGCAGACTCTTTAGCTTCATCAAATCAAACGAAGCATGACGGAGATGCGGAACTGAATAAATTGAAGGTGAAGTTGGACGAGCTCGAGCGCCAGGAGGCCAAAAATGAGGAGCAGCTTTTCAACCTGGACGAGGAAAAGGTGCGACTCGAATTGCAATTAGCGGATACACAAGCGTCTGCCGCCCAGGTGGAAGAAGCTAAAAGAGTTGAAGCTGAAACGAAAAACCAGGAAATAGAACAACTCAAGAATTTAATCGAAGCTTTAGAACATCAGAAAGAGGATAGTAAAGTGCAATTAGCAAATGTGGAAGAGGAAAAAATCCGACTCGATGCAGAATTGCAAAGGGTTCACGCGTTGTTGGAAGAATCGAAAGAAGTTGCCAAAGCCGACGCCGACACGAATAAGTTTGAATTTGAAGAACTAAAGGCGCAGTACGACGCTTTGGAGGTCCAGCAAACGGAAATTCAAATTCAATTGGCGAACATTCAAGAAGACAAGATGAAATCTGAAGAAGAGAAAGTTAAATTGGATGCAGAGTTGCAGTCTGTCAGAGTTTTGTTGGTCGAATCAACCGGGGCTGCGAAATCTGAAGTTGAAGAAACAAGAAACGAATTTGTAGAATTGAAAGTGAAATACAGTGGACTGGAACGCCAACTTGCGGAAGTCAATGTTCACCTGGAAAATGTACAAAAAGAGAAAACCAATTCCGAAGAAGAGAAAACGAAACTCGTTGCTGAATTGAAAGCTGCCCAAGATTCACTGTCCGTCTCTAAAGAAGCCGCTAAATCCGAATCAGATAAGAAAAATAGTGAATATGAAGAGCTTAAAGACAAATACGAAACTTTGGAGCTGCAACAAATGGAAGTAAAAATTCAGTTGGCTAATCTTGAAGAAGAAAAGGTCAAGGCTGATGAAGAGAAATCTAGATTAGAGGCAGAATTGAAAACCACCCGTGTTTCATTGGCCGAGTCTGTAGAGGCAGCTAAAACGGAAGCAGAAAAGAAAAAGTTGGAATTTGAAGAATTGAAGCGGGAATTTGAAGTTTTAGGACTTCAACAGTCTGAAATCAAAGTTCAGATGACAAAGCTTCAAGAAGAGAAAACCAAATCCGAGTTGGCGATGCAGAAGAAATGCGAAGACGAAGCTGAACAGTGGAGAATGAAATGCAACGATTTCGAACAACAGAAAGCGGCCAACGGCCAGCGACTCACTCAACTCGACGAAGAAAAATCGCGACTCGAATCTGAATTGTTGCGACTCTCCAGCACTTCCAGCAATGCTTCACAAGACCTCACTCGTCTTCACGGTGAACTGATGGCTGCCCGACAAACCCTGGGTGAATCTCAATCACAATCATCTAAACTGGAACTAGAAAAATCTGGGCTGGAGCAACTTAATGCCACACTTCATTCTGATCTCCAAAAACGCGATGAGAAGATTGTTGAACTTTCTTCTCTCAAAGCGGATCTTGAACGCCAAATCCAAGAGATCAGTCAAACGCTAAAGGATGATCAGAAAAAGTTTGAAAAAGAAAATGAAGCAGCTAAAACGGAAGCAGAAAAGAAGAAATTGGAATTTGAAAAACTGAAAAGTCAATTCGAAGTTTTGGAACTTCAAAATTCTGAAATCAAAGTTCAGTTGTCAAAGTTACAAGAAGAGAAAACAAAATCCGAGTTGGCATTGCAGATGAAAAGCGAAGAAGAAGCTGAACAGTGGAAAAAGAAATGCAACGATTTCGAACAACAGAAAGCGGCCAACGAGCAGAGACTCACCCAACTCGACGAAGAAAAATCACGACTCGAATCTGAATTGTTACAACTCTCCAGCACATCCAGTAATGCTTCACAAGACCTTACTCGTCTTCACGGTGAACTGATGACTGCCCGACAGACGTTGAGTGAATCCCAATCTCAAACATCTAAACTGGAACTAGAAAAAACTGGGCTGGAACAACTTAATGCAACACTTTATTCCGATCTCAAAACCCGCGATGAGAAGATTGTTGAACTTTCCTCCGTCAAAGCGGATCTTGAACGCCAAATACAAGAGATCAGTCAATCACTGAAGGATGCTCAGACACAGTTTGAAAAGGACAAGGCAGAATGGAACAGGTCGAGTGAGGATCTTCGTGGAGAAGTGAAAAATCAAGCTGAGAAAATCGCTAGTCTCACTGCATCCCAGGTGGATTTACAAGCCCAACTTCAAAATGTCAACGAAACTTTGGATGAAATGAAAATTCAGTCGCAGAAAGAAAAGGACGAGTTGGAACAGTCCAATGGAACACTCAGTGCCGATCTGGCCAACAAAGAGAAACAAATCGCTGATCTCCTTTCAACCACCGCAATCACCACCGATAAATATGAGAGCGAATTGCAGTTGACTAAGCAAAAGTGTGATCGAATGAAGGAGCAACTTGAAAACCTTGAATCCCATCAGCAAGAATCGGAAGGTGGAATGGCTCAACTAAAGAAATCCTTCGCAGAATTAGAACAAGAAAAATCTAATTGGCTTATCGAGAAACTTCAACTAGAAGAATCCCTTAAACAGCTGGAGAATCAACTCTCCAGTCTGTCGATCGAGAAAGAAGAATCCAGTCACAAGATCCGGGAGCGTGATGAAATGTTGGCGAAGCTGACGGAAGAAGTGACGCTCTTGCAAGACAAATTTACAGCCCACATTGCCGAGCTGGAACAGAAGCTTCAGGAGAACCAGGCGACAGCAGAGACAGAAAAAGAGCTTCAAGCTGCGTTAGCTGAAGCTAGAGCCCGTGCGGAAGAAATCCAAGTCGCTTTAGAAGATAGCCAGAAGAACGAGAAAGAGCTGCTGGAAGTACGTGAGCAGTTGGCTTTAGCCAATAAATTGCACGAAGAATTCAGCCAGAAGAGTCAGAAGGAGCAGACGGAGTTGAAGCAGCAGATAGATGAACTGTCGGCCGTGAAAGAGTCCATGCGGGATCGGGAACTGAAACTGCAAGAAGAATTATCTTTGCTGAAACGCCAACTGGAGGAACAAAGCAGTCGCCTCCAAGGTCAGCTCGATGTGACCAAGCAGGAAGCTGAGTCTACTCGCCAACTATTGCAAGATTTGTAAGTATTATCATTTATGTCTTTTCTTTTCGAACTGACCATGATTTGTTTCTATTTCATCTGTATAGGGAAATGGCACAAAACCGGATCAAAGAATTACAGTCCAGTCTGGAGGAAACTGACCAAAGATTAGCGGAATTGCAGGAAGTTGAGCTTCGAGTTAAAAGTTTAGAGGAGAAACTTGAGTTGAAAACTATTGAATTGAAAGAAGAGATGGATGATCGAGACAAAGCTGAAGATAGAGTATTGAGATTGACGGAAAGCTTGGCTGGAAAAGAAAAAGAACTGGAAGCTTTACGACTGGAGGTGATTGGAATTTCTTGTTATCCCATTCTCTGATAAACTGAGATTGAATGTTGCAATTTTCCTTTTTTAGACGACAAGCTTGAAAAAATCTACAACAGAAGTTTCCCACTTGTTGACGGCCTTTTCTACAGTCGACCGTGAAAAGAAACAGTTGGAAGCCAAAGTGGTAGAGTTACAAGTAGCCGCTGCCGCCGCTTCTCGAGGTGCCGGAGCTGATGCGGCAGACACTGATGTTCGAATCAAGAAATTCAAGGACGACTACCAACAAAAAGAACAAGAAATTAAGTTTCTCAATTCCGTTATCGTCGACATGCAAAGAAAAGTTGAGGATCTCAATGTCAAATTGGAAATCAGCCAGGCGACGTTGCTCGGCCAAAATGCTCTTGCACCTGAAAATCGGTGAGACTTGGTACTGAGAGAACTGGAGATTGATGTTTATTAATGAGCTATTTGTCTAGGAATGGAGTCAAGATCGAAGCCAAACCGCCTAGACTATTCTGCGACATTTGCGATTTGTTCGATTTGCATGACACTGAAGATTGTCCCACACAAGCCTCCGAAGACTTTGATAACTCTCCGCCTTTTTCGAATCAACGCTCGATGCCTTCCTTTAACCAAGATTCGCCCAGCTATAAACAACATTCACACCACGGAGGGTCGAGAGGTGCCATGCGACCTTATTGTGATATTTGTGAAGGTACCTCCATCCTTAAAATGTAAAGTTATTTGAAATTCTAATGTTTTCTTTTCAGTATTTGGCCATGCAACTTCGGAATGCACAGAAGATGCAACCTTCTAAACGAGACGTGTTGTTTTGCTGATGTCACTGCTGTTTTCGTCTTGTCTAGATGCCAAGTTCTATAAATACTAAGTTTTTTCTCGAACGTTTACCGGTGCCTTCGTGAAACGACTGTCATACAACTGAAGATCTGATATGAGAAAAAATACGATGATGGCTACTCATAGATTAATGCAAATCATGTATTTAAAAAAAAAGCTTCCATGTGTTTGTTTGTTTGATTATTAGTCTCTATTCTAAGCCTTCTCGCTTTTCTCGTACGGCATCCTACATAAAGAAATTGTTTATATTGTTATTGTGGAGTTTGTTCTTAGACTTTAAATACACAAAATTATTACGCGGAATCGTTCTTCAAGAAGCGACAGCTCTGAAATCAAATCTGTGATGGCATTCATCAATGCATCCTGAGGAGAATAGGCAGGTGTACTCTGAATACGTAGAATGAATTTATGCTCCAATGGATGTGGTTGTTTGTATCCAGCAAATAGCACATTGGGATCTTTCAGAAGCTGGCTGTAAATAGCAAAGAATTCAAGAATTCACAATATTATTGCTTCATCGAAAAAAATATCTATTTTATATAATTATACTAATGGGCTGTGAATATTTATGAAATAATTATTTCATCACTCAACATTAAAATGTTTAAACAGGAAACTTTTCACTACACGTAAGGGAATGGCTGGTTATTAATACTTTCAATTGTGAAATCATTTTAACTCACTGCTTTGTTTACACTATCCTCTCAAATGTGTTACTCAACTAAAAATTATAGTACTTAAGAAATAAAATACCATCGAATCATGTTTCCCAGAGTATGATCTTCCTTGTTTACGGTGAAGATAGCTGCGTTGGGAACTTTAGTGTCCTGTTCAACGATGATTCTAGGAAAATAACAAGAGAACATTTAGAATGAAAAAAAAAACATGAATCTTGTAGTTATTGAAATGAATTTCTCACTTTTTCTCTCCTTCAAACAAAAGAAAGGATTCGAATGACGGTGGTGCGTTCATTTTTAGTTATTGGACAAAACAACAAACACACCGACCATGCGTACTTCTAAAAGGTAGTGAATATGTTTGAGTTTGACAGTTCCCCCAAAGTCCAGAGTTGCGGTTTTCATTTATTGCGATCAAAAAAAATTTTTAAGGAAAACTTCTAGCGGTTAAGAATTTATTCCTAAAAATAAAGAAAATAACAAATTTGATTTTGGATTGAAAATAATTTTCATTGAAACTAAAAAGAGAATAATTAGTTTCACTTCGTGTTCCCGGACGGGACGAGTGTTAGTGCATAAATTGGCCGATTTTTTATCAGAGAACTCAGCAGTCAGCAGGGTATGGTGTGGGGTATATAGTGAGTGTACTATTAAAGTAGACTATAAAATGGCCGCCGAAGGAAAAATAGAAATTATTCGCGGGCAGAATTTCGAATGTGGCCCCCGATACACTAATTTGGCTTATATTGGAGAAGGAGCTTACGGCATGGTTGTGTAAGTACTTCAAAAATCACAATTAACACTGGCAAAGTGGTAGCATCTTTCGCCTTTGTCGGGCTGCTAACGGTCCATTTTTTGGGGTTGTGTACATACACACCTTTTTCGTAACTTGGGCGATAAGAATGTCAATAAGAGAAACTTCGACAACTTTCAGAAACTACAAAAAGGTTAAATCCATAGTCACTGTTACTTTGTGACTCAAAGTCAAGCAAGTGGTATTCAAGTTCCGTTTGACATTTCTTGTTTTGGGGGAATAAGTTTTTGCTTATTTACTTACTTCTTGCGTGAAATCTATTGTTTGGAATCATTACTTTTCAGGTCTGCTTATGATAATCTGACCAAAACCAAAGTTGCCATAAAGAAAATTTCACCATTTGAGCATCAGACCTACTGTCAACGCACACTGAGAGAAATCAAAATCTTGACTCGCTTCAAGCATGAAAATGTATTAAACTTTTTATTTTTCAATCAAAAATTATGTTTAATTGCTGTGATTCGTGTTTTGACAGATCATCGACATACGGGACATCATTCGTTCTGTTGACATCGACCAAATGAAGGATGTTTACATAGTCCAGTGTCTAATGGAAACTGACTTGTACAAACTTCTGAAAACCCAGGTAAAGTAAGTAAAAATTTGTGCAGTTTTCATTGTTTGACGTGTAATTTTTCCACAGAGGTTGAGCAATGACCACATATGTTACTTTCTCTACCAAATCTTGCGTGGTCTCAAGTACATTCATTCTGCTAATGTTCTTCACCGTGATTTGAAACCATCAAACCTACTTCTAAATACTACATGTGATCTCAAGGTATTGTTGGTATCTGTTTTTTTTTTCCAAAGATTGTATCTAACACTTTTATTTGTTTAATTGTTTATCTGCAGATTTGTGACTTTGGCCTTGCAAGAGTAGCCGATCCAGATCACGATCATACTGGTTTCCTGACAGAGTATGTCGCCACACGCTGGTATCGAGCGCCAGAAATTATGCTTAATTCAAAGGTTGTCTACCTAAGTTTTTTCAAAGCACTCATCTAAACAAACAAACTAATGTTTACATTGTATTATTGTCTAGGGCTACACAAAATCGATTGATATCTGGTCTGTTGGATGTATCTTGGCGGAGATGCTTTCAAACCGACCCATTTTCCCCGGAAAACATTATCTAGATCAACTTAACCATATTCTCGGAGTCCTTGGATCACCGACACCAGACGATCTCCAGTGTATAATCAATGAAAAAGTATGTGCTCTCCATGGCAATTCCAAACTTTGCTTTTTTTTTACCTACAACTGTTTTTTTTTTTAGGCACGGAGTTATTTGCAATCACTTCCCTACAAACCCAAAGTACCATGGACGAAACTTTACCCCAATGCCGACCCCAAAGCTCTGGATTTACTGGACAAGATGTTGACGTTCAACCCACACAAACGAATTGTTGTGGAGGACGCGTTGGCTCACCCTTACTTGGAGCAGTACTATGACCCAGCCGATGAGGTACATTTTAGTTTTCTTTCTTCGTATTTTTTCGTATAGAAATTTAATTCGTTGAAATTTGACTAAAAAGCCCATAGCGGAGGAACCATTCAAATTTGAAATGGAATTGGATGATTTGCCAAAAGAAAAATTGAAGGAGTTGATTTATGAAGAAACGATCATGTTCAAAGAACGCATGGATCGAGAACAACCAATGGGCGTTTGAAATCTCCCTAGGTTTATTATGTGTTTCCTGTGCTATTAAGGTACTTGCTAAGAATTGGATAAAAATGGAGGACGAGTCGGCCAAGGCCAAGGCCGCGAGAGTGTTGACGATTCAATTTTGAATGGCATTGGGCTTTCTTGTTATCATTATTAGTACTTCCATTCTCTTAGTTCATGTTTTCAAGTCCAATTGCGCGTGTTCTGTGTGCGTGTGTTTTTTTCTCTCTTTCCAATGCTCTTCTTTTTTTTTCATTAACTAAAGATATCACGTCCAATTGTTGCATTCCGTTGTCCCTAGCTGTCCTTGGCCTTCATCCGCTCAGTTCCGATTTAGCCTAATTTTAAGCCAATCAATGTTCATAGAATCCTTTGTCTAGAAACGAAAGCACACACACCCACACCTGATTTAAGTTTTGATCGTTTCGCTCACATTTCATCCCTTCACCCCACCCAAAATTACCTATCGACGGAATCCGAAGTGATACATGTCCTTACCTGCGCTCCTTTATCATTGTGTACAGTACAATTCAACGCAGACGCCCCTTTTTTTCGCCTCTATCTGCCAATCCCGCCCTAGCCCCACCTTTTCCTTTTTCATTCGGGGGTTTAGTTAATTTCACCTCAGTGTTTTTCCTGCATCCTTGCCTCTGAGGTCACCTTTCCCGAGGTTTTTTGCGTATTACTTGGTTACGAGTGTCCTGGTCGTTGTCATTTTGCTTATAGCAACAACCGGGTCGATGAATTTGTATTCACCGCACTTTCTATCTTCCTCGTCCTCCCACTTTTCCCGCCCTCGCCTCGTTGAAAAATTTGGCCAACAAAAAACAAAAAAAAATAAATAACAAAAACAAGTCGATTTTCATTGCTGTATTGTAGCGTCGCGGCAATAATACAGTGTATATAAATGTTCAACATTTAGTCGCAATTCCAAAAGGGGACGGCTGTGCGATATTATTATGATGTGTGCGCAGAACAATTTGTGTAACATCCAACATCATAATAGTAAACAAAACATTGCAGACACTGATGACCGGGCTTTCGGAATGCTCGTACAGAATGAAAGAGTAGAATAATTCACACATTTTCTGGAATAAAACCCCCCTATTTGGAATCCCCACAACCTTGTTTGAGAAAAGCAAAAAAACATCTAACACATCTCTAAAAAAAAAGAAAATAACAAAATTATCTCCAGCAAATCACCGGTAGATAAACAATCTAAAACTTTGATTTTGTGCATAAGAATTCTTTGAGTCTGTGTTTTAAAAAATGAAAAAAAAAGCCGGCGAGTTCTCGAAACTAAACCATCAAAACTACAAACTTAACACGACATCTGGAAACATGACATCAAGGCAAAGTCGTGCGTTACATTTCCTCGTTGACCGGATACTTCTTACTTCCACATTTTTGAGAAAAGATCCATGAATGAGTCGTAAATCATGAAAGTGATTGCTACATCCAGGCAGACGCGGCCCATTCGTGGAACCGTTCCCTTGTAAAAACTTTAAAACAAAATTGTAATATTTAAAATTTAAGTATTTAGCTAATTTGATATCGCAACTTACGCTCTTGGACCTTCATTCTTCCAAATTTGGATGAAGCAATCCATGGTATTTTTGTACTTGGAAGCTTCTAGACCCTGTAAACGGTATACCGCACGTAAACGTATATGAATATCTAGAGATTAGCAATCTAAACGAACCTGCATGCGGGTCTTGACGACGTCTATCGGTGTGTTGCCAAAAACGGACGCAGCTCCAGCGACGGCACCAAAAGCACCCACTACGAGTTTTGGCACAGTTTTTTTCGAGTCACCACCACGATACCAGTCTTTACACGTTTCCATCACGTAGAAGCGGATGGCTTGATTGGACCCTTGCTTCATGATCGTAGCCGTCAGACCTTGGTAGGTTCCTCGGATGCCTAGCGTTGAATATCAATGAAGATAACAGCTCGAAAGTAAGTACATGCTTAGATTAATGCAAGTACTGTTTACCTTCATTTTTGATGATTGTTCTTACACCATGATAGAAACCTTTGAACTGGGGTTTGGCAGATCGTTGATCGTTGATGAATTTGACCTTAACTGTCTCCATGGGCGTCACGGCGAAAATGGCTTCTGCCACACCAGCGCCCAAACCACACAGCAGACGTTTACCAGGTGATAAATTTCCGTTGGCATCGACACTGCGCTTTTTAAACTCTTCGAAAGCTCCGAATCTAAATGTGAAAAAAAAAACTCGTGTAAACAAACAAACCAACAATGCTTAGGTAATGTTCTGACTTACCTAACGGCCGATTTTGGAATGGAGCCATAGAGAAGAACTGAGAGTCCACGATAAAGCCCGAAGAATCCATGATTGCGAACTGTTTTCTTGACGCAATCAGCGATTCCATCGTATTTTCGCTTTCCACCCTTTTCATCCAGCTGCAATTGGGTTTTGACAAACTCAGTTGGAAATGTAATGCAAATTTCAATTCCACCAGTGATTCCACCTAAGGGAAAGTAATGAGGATAAATAGAAGGTCACACACGACTGGAACACAATGATTGGCACACTGCCTATCATGCCTGACAACAATAAAAAAACCTAGGCTTTTTGCCACAAGAAAAACACATCCAGACACGTGAGAAATGAAATCGAAATGGTTAATCTTGTCTGTACTGCAGAAATGCAATATCTATGTCGTAAGAGCTGAACAGCTTTTACTTCCATTTATGGACTAGGCAACTCTATTCTCAAAAAGTTGTTTAACGAGGTGAATAATATTTAAACATTACCTGCCACAATGCCTTTTAACCCCTTATTTCCTTCTCCACCAGCAGCAGCTGCTCCAAGACTCATCATCCATGGTCGATTTGGGAAAACTGATGGCCGACGTTCATTTTTTACGCGATCCATCTGTAACAGTTTTTCAAACAACGATGTAAAAGATAGTAAATCAGACGTTATAAACTTCCAAGCCACAAATGACGGACAACCTTGAAACCGGAGAGTAGGTCTGTAGTAAGCCGGAAATTTTTCCCACCTTTTTGCGAAGACAACTTTCAAAACAACAGTCAAATTCTCAAAACAATTATTTTATCGTAGAACAGCTGTTTTCACATTTACTGTCAAAGGCTACACACTGATGCCATACGCCCGCTACGTTGCCAAACAAAAACAAATCGCCAACATTTGCGAAAAAGTATAAAAGATTAGAATTTCGAAAGATTAGAGATGCAGTTCGATTCGCGACCTGGTCGTGGCACGTTGCTTTTTCCTTATTTCTTCCAAGTGTTTTTGGTAAATTTTTTGTTATTGTTACTTATCGGTAGTTGTGTTTGCGCTGCTAGTCCAACTCGCCATTTTTTTATTAAGTAATGTTGAATTAAGATTAGATAAAGCTTCATCGTGGATCGTGGCGCCAGTGCGAATAATTTGTCGGATTTAAGTCACGTGACTACCGGTTTTTTAAACAATTTCAATGAGTATCGGCGATAAGTAGAATCGGTGTCACAAGATCATTAAAAAATTTGCAGATCACGTAGGTCATTGGGTTTCCTAGATTTAGAAATTAGTTGCATAGAAATGCCCGTGATTAGAATCTGTTTTTGGCGGAGCTATTTTCTTTTCAGCAGGTAAAAGTGAACTAACAGGTCTAGTTATATTCAGAAGTCAAAACTGGTTAGAAAACTGGATCGATTTCGTGATAACCTACTATAGCAAATGCCTACGGGATATAGTATCTGTAGAGATGTATATGGACGTATGGTTCATACCGGATTTCTTTTTGTGTAGGTCCTTCTTAAAAGTAACAAATCCCAAACCATATTCTTATCCTTGAAATTATCGCATTGTGACTCTGAAACGGGTATATTATAATAGGCTTTACGCACGCATTTTGACAGGCTGGAAAAAAATATTTTTGGTTTCATAAGATATGCTGCTCTTAACTCAACATTCAACAATAATGCCTAAAATAAGGTTAAAGGTATATATTCTATTCTAAACTGATTCTCTTCTTTTTTCAAGGACTTTTGATGTCTTATTCAGCTAAACTTTCCGTATACCTAATTAATGCATAATCTAATCAGTGCTGTTTAGTTTATTTACGATAATTTATATTTGATAGATTACCGGCGCCGCAAGGATTTCTAAAACGCATCGATATCAGTGTTTCAATTTTATTTCGGTTTAAATCAGTCTGTCTTTAAGATTTTTCCTTTTTTAAAAATAAGTTTATTTGCATTTATTGCACTTCAATATTCTTGATTGGGAAAATTGAATCGATTGGGTGCATATTGAATTGGTGGCAACAGATGGTCTCTTGATAGCCGATAGATTCCAGGGGGCAGTGCAACTCCGTTCCACATTATTAAGAGCCGTATAGCGTGTACGTGTGTGCGTTAACGTTTTCTTGTCTGTTTGTTGACCTTGGACAGGTTGGAAATCATGGTTGTATGACAGTGGTGGTTATCTCGTCCAACGAATACCGTTAAACAGGGATAGTTTGACACTCGGTTCTGCATTTGGTGGATGTGACTCTCTTCACTACATACTCCGTTTGTGAGTAAATTTTAAACACTTGAAACTGGTTTCTATAATAGTTTTTGTTGTCCAATAGTTGCATAACAACGCTATCGTCCGCTCCCCCACCTGTTCGTAATTGATTTAAAGAACCGTTCCACCTGTGATTCAACTTATTTCGTGTGTAGTTATAATCACCTGTTGCATGATTAGTGCCCTGTTTATAGTGGTTCATGAGGTTGATCCTCCCATAGAGTTCAGCATAATGCAAGCATGTCATTTTACAGATCACATAAAACATGGATGAAGTAGTCCCAAAAGCGTCAGGTGAAGCAGCAGCAGCAATGGCTGCAGCAGCACAGGCAGCAGCCGAAGCAGCAGCAGCTAATGGCCCGATGTTTGGTGTTTTAGACATAGTTCTTCTAGCTGGAATGGCTGGATTTGGAATTTACTGGGTTTATTTCCGAGGCAGCCCCAAAGCCCAGCCACCACCCAATAAAGGCTATACAATGCAGTAATTATTCTTTCAACTTATTGTTTCCAACATGTTATGTAACCATATTTTTTTTCTCTCTAAGGCCCACTCTCATAGCTCCTAAAGCAAATGAAAACAGCTTTATTACCAAAATGAAAGCTTCCGGGAAGAACATTGTGGTGTTTTATGGTAGTCAGACAGGTACTGCTGAGGAATTTGCTTTACGTCTTGTAAAAGAAGCTGCCAGATATGGCATGAAGGCTTTATATCCAGCCGATCCAGAAGAGTGTGAAATGGTATTACATTAATATGCAGTTGTCCAATTCTAAGCTTATAATCTGTTTTCTCTACTTCCAGGAAGAACTTTCCAAATTGAGTGAAATCAACAATTCGTTGGTGATCTTTTGCATGGCTACGTACGGTGAAGGTGATCCAACCGATAATGCAAGCGCTTTCTACGAATGGCTAAAAACAGAAGAACCTGATCTGACTGGCGTCAATTATGCTGTATGGATATCATTGTCTTAAAATAGTATGTTGTTGAAGCAAGTTTAATATTTCACTTTGAATCTTTATTTAGGTGTTCGGTCTCGGAAATAAAACGTACGAGCATTTTAATTCGATGGGCAAGTTTTTTGACAAACGTCTGGAGGAATTAGGTGCTACTCGAGTTGTAGAAGCTGGTGTCGGTGACGACGATGGAAAGTAAGCAACGTTAGTCAGTTAGTGTTTGATGAATCAGGAATGATTAATTTTTGTTAAACAATTTTAGCATGGAGGAAGATTTCCTTACATGGAAAGACAGTCTGTGGCCTGCTGTTTTAGACTTTTTTGGTTTAGAAATGAATTTACAAGAAATTTCAATGCGGCAATACCGTCTTGAAACACCTGACGTGCCTCCTGAAAAACTTTTTACCGGTGAAATTGCACGACTTCGTGCTTATCAAACTCAACGACCGTAAGCACATTTTGTTTCCGAATTTTATAACCTTGTTATTGGTATTTATTGTGACATTTTTGTTTAACGGATAAAGTCCGTTTGATGCCAAAAATCCATTCCTTGCCCAAGTAACTGCCTGGCGAGAATTGCATAGAGGAGGGGAGCGCAGTTGTATGCACATCGAGCTAGACATTGCTAATTCCAAGTTGAGATATGACGCGGGTGAGTTCCTTCTCGATTTTTTTGTTATCCAACACATGAATGAACACGTCAGTAATCTAGAGTTTCCTCAATAGGTGATCATGTAGCCGTGTATCCGGTGAACGATCCCGTCTTGGTCAATCGTTTCGGCGAGTTGCTATCTGTCGATCTCGACACTCCGATATCATTGGTTAACATTGACGGTAAATTTAGCCGTGGTAGCAGAAATTTAAAGAAAATTGCTATAATATTACTTTCTCTTTATTTCTCTCTAGATCAATCGACCAAGAAGCATCCGTTCCCTTGCCCTTGCACATACAAAACGGCCCTCTCCCATTACCTCGACATTACGTCCAATCCTCGAACTCACGTTCTGAAAGAACTCGCGGAACACACTGCCAACTTTGAGGTCTTATTTCAACACCCACTCTATTTTTTTTATTGGGTTATTAACCAAGATTATTAAATAATTGTGTAGGAAAAGCAAAAATTATTAATGATGGCTAGTTCCAGCCTTGAAGGCAAGGAACTCTATCAGCAGTGGGTTTTGCAAGACAATCGTAGCTTGTTGCACATCTTGGAAGATTTGCCGTCGTGTAAACCGTCGTTGGATCTCGTCTGCGAATTGTGAGATATTATTAAAAATTAATTAAATATTTTAAAATAAGGAGTCTACCGGCCTGTAGGGAAAATTCACATTCCTTGAGAATTAATTGAAATTTAATTTTTCAGATTGACCCGTCTACAGTCGCGCTACTACTCCATTTCTTCTTCTTCAAAAGTAACCAATTTATTCGTGTTATTTGTTGTTAATGTTCTCGGCTTACTTAAGTGGGTTTGGATTCAATTAGTTGCATCCGGAGAGCGTACACATAACAGCAGTGCTATTGAAGTACACAACCCCAACCGGACGAATCAATAAAGGAGTTGCCACCACTTGGCTTGCCTCCAAGAAGCCCGAGGCAGATCAGACAACCCACCAAATTCCAATATTCATCCGCAAATCACAGTTCCGGTATATCTTCTTCTTTTTTAAAATTACTAGTAACAATCGATTAGCTATTTTTTTCTTAATGCTTAAAGATTACCAGCCCGTCATCAAACTCCAATTATTATGATTGGTCCGGGAACTGGAGTAGCCCCTTTCCGTGGATTTGTTCAGGAGCGACTCAAAGTGAAACGTGAAGGTATTTTGGCACATTCTTTTTATAATAAATGAAACTATATTTAAACATGATTTTTTAAATAAAGGTAAGCCGGTCGGTGACACTGTTCTCTTCTATGGTTGTCGTAAGAAGAGTGAAGACTTTCTTTACGAAGAAGAGTTCCAAGAGTCTATTGATGAAGGCCTCCTCACGGTAAACATAATATTGATTTTACTATTTGGGTTTTAAAATGTGGTTTGAATATTTTGTTTGCATTTGAGCACAGCTGCATACGGCGTTCTCTCGCGAACAACCCGATAAAAAAGTCTACGTTACACACTTGCTCAAGGACCATGGGGAGTACATTTGGCGCATCCTCGGTGAGGAAAATGGTCATCTCTACGTCTGCGGGTAAGTCGATGCAAAGTATATATAATTTGCTCAGTAACTAATTTTGTCGGTTTGCTCAGGGATGCGCGAAATATGGCACGAGACGTACATGATATCATTATTGAAACTTGCAGTAAATATGGTCAAATGTCGTCCAGTGAAGCTCAGGCATTTGTTAAAAAATTGGAAACTCAGCGTCGCTACTCGGCTGATGTTTGGAGTTAATTTGGTGCCTTGACCATGTCTACGCCGAGCTTATTGCTCCCATGGTAGATTTATTATTTGCTATGAGGCTTAAATCTTTTCTAATTTGGTCTGTAATCATAAAAATGTTTTTTTTTTATAAGATTTAAAAAAATTCCTTTAGGAATTTTTATGACCAAAAATTTTGAAATTTGTCTTTGATTAGTTCAATTTTCTATTATATTTTCCATCAACCCTCAGGGTTATGGAAAAGATTTTGCAGCCTTTAAATATAAAGCTTGATGGGTAACAAAATTTGAATAATTATTTTTTTCTATTTTATTCAAGCAAATACTAGAACTGAGTAACAAAACAAATGAAAAATAAACAAAGCAAAACATATCTTGAGCCTTGAAGAGATTCAAAAATAAGAGCCAGTATGGAACAGATAGAAAGTTCAATAATTGTTTTGCATTGCAAAATAAACAGGAATTAGTAAAGATCTTGATTAGTAGAAAAAAGTAATCAGATTCTATTCGGCTTTGTAGATGCGCGTGCAAACGACGTCATTGACAGTCAACACCTGTTGATGGATAAAAAGTAAATGAAATCAAATCACCCGAAACAAACAAAAAGATTTTGACAATAAGACTTACAGCCTTCAATTCATCTCCGTTGAATTCCCGGACAATGGTGGACTCGGGATCACCTTTCATGACGTGCGTCATCTTGTTACCATCCATGGTAATGGTGGATTTGACTTTGGCTCCATCACCTCGTTCCTCCTCGAATTCCTCACCAAGTTTAAACTTGATAGTTGTCGTTTTGAGCATCGTGGTGGTGGTGAAGGTGTACTCATCACCTTCGCATGTCAATTCAACAACGGGGGTGGCAGAGTTTCCCAGTTTACGCATCACGAAACCAATTTCTAAATTTAAAATAAAGTGTGATTAATTATCTTGTGGCAGTTGAACAAGAATTCTAAAATTAAAAAATGCGGACTTGGCTAAAACTTGAATTCTGGCTAAGCGTCAATGCACCCCACATTAACTTCACGTTTGGGAGTATTTTGAGACGCCAAGAGCGTCAGCATTTTTCGAATACGACAAACGTTTTTACACGTGTCAATATGGACAGCGTCAGAGAAATAGTTGGCAAGATTCAACGTTTACCCAGACCAATTGTGCTACATTTTCCATCAAAATTAAAATTCCCAACACACATCAAATTTGAAGGTGAGCATTACGTAGATATACTTAAGTAAAAATGTTAACTCACTAAGTTCTTGCATGTATTCGTCGAATTTCTCGGAAGAGACGAGCTTGAATTTCTTGTTGAGGAAAGCTGCCATGATGCTTGATTTCGTGTGTTGGAAGACAGCTGAAAAGAATGCGACCGCAGAGCGATGTACTAAGCCGGCGAATGAAATGATGAGCCACGCGGCAGATTTTATTACACCCTTTGCGTTTTACCGGTCTCCCCAAGTCACGCCCCCTTTCCCCCCCTTTTCCTCGTAACCATACGGTTATCGATTATTGCACTCGCAACGGCGGCGCTCTTGAAAAATCGATTCTTAACCGAGTACAGCCTTTTAACGGACAATTCAAAGCTTATTGCAATTCAAACACATCCTCTTGCCCTCTTTTTCTTAATTTCCTAGTTGATTCTGTTTATTTATCTCTTTTTTAAAAGCCAATATTGGGTCTAGTGTTTCTTAACTATCGATGTATCTGATGAGCCAACCATCCCATTGGTCGAGAGAACATCGTACGATCTCCCCCCCCCCCCCTACTTTTTTTTAATACCCAGTCTAGCGGGAA
This sequence comes from Daphnia pulex, assembly GCF_021134715.1. NCBI lineage: Eukaryota > Metazoa > Arthropoda > Branchiopoda > Diplostraca > Daphniidae > Daphnia > Daphnia pulex. Next base: position 736,919 of record NC_060027.1, read on the forward strand.
CAGGGGGAAGAGAGGGAATTCTAATGACAGTCTTTACACAGGAAATTCATTCTTTTAACACAGTCGAATTCACTTTATTGTATAGTCTCTGATGTTTTGTTGTGTTTTCTATACGGATGGCTAACCACATGACCATACAAGACAATCATCCTGTATGAATATGCCGATCCCTTGCTTCGCGCGCGAGTTTCCCGATAGGGTTTTTTTTTGCGGAGTTTGTGTCTTTTTAGCTTTGGGTTCGATGTTTTTGTTCGATTAATCGTTTGTAGGGATAAAAAAAAGCCTCATAACAATAGGAACGGGAAAAAAAATTGCTAACCGAAATGAATCCGCCCCAAAAATTATAAACCTACGCGCGAGTTTGACTCGAAAGTATGGGGTGTGACAACTTTCTTTATTGACACGACAGCAATGTTGGGTCTTGTATGTTGACATATTGATATAGCTGATGTGATATTTCCACCAATCAACAAATTCTCATGAAACATTTTAATGGCATTAAAATAGATTCTTTAATGTGGAGGGAACCCTTATGATGCAGTGTCATTGGCTGAGAAATCGGCTCTTTTTTTGCAACACACACACACAATTCCATCTATTAAAATAGCAACCATGGACGGATATCAACCTGATGTGGAGCTCTCAGATGATCCTTATCATGATACCAAGAGACTAAACACAGAGAACATTCCTTGTGTACTGACTTTGATGAAGGTTTGTAGGTTAAAACTTTAAATTTGAAATAAATAGTCTAATAGTATAAGTTTTCACTTTCAGATTGGAAACCCTTTCCTAGTAGTTCCAACACCTAGAAATGCTGCAGCTTTTCTGGTATTAAAATGATTACTGCTGTTAGGAAAATTGCCAGTTGTAAGACATCAGCTATGACATTCTTAAAGATGGAACTTTTAGAGAAATAACATTTAAGCGGTGATATAAATCTTCCAAGAGCTTTACTTATCTCTTTGTAACCTAGGTTGACTATATAATTTCTTTACCATCGCCCCTTGTCTGAATTAAAGTGTTTTTGGTATAAAAAAGAAACGGCAAATAAAGCGGCAATTCAAGCATTTATTGTAAATAGGACAGGAGATTTTGCTTTTATAATTGTGGGCTATATAAGTTCATGAATAGGTCAAAGCCGATACTTACTGATTCGGGTGGTTATCAAGTCATACTCGACGTATGACGTCATGACGTAACATCGAAATTACGTAAAATTACAGAAGTCTTGTTGCTTTTTTCAGTTAATTTCGAACCATTATTTATAGTATTTAAATTTATATAAATAACATATAAGGTTAATAATCACCCTAAACAAGATAAGATTTTTGATAGATTAATTGAACGTTTATAGGATGAAATTTCGGCTCTATTTCTCTTATCTATGAAGGGAATTTTGACTAAAATTTTCGACCGCACACTTGGAGAAACTTCTGATGTAGTGAGTAAAGAAATATATAGTTTTCTTGTTAAGAGTGGTAATCATGTATCACTGAGACCCGAATTTACACAGGCTCCACAAGTAAGTGGTATAGGACTAGAAAAAGCTAGGCATTTTGCTTTACTAAAGGCAAAACTTATTATAAATGGTTTAGAAGGCAAAGAAATAGTAGAAAAAGGACAACTTCCAGGTAAGTCGTTGACGATGAGACGAATTGCTTTGGGCATAGCCATCGTAAGGTGCCATTGCCGAAGTGACCATTCTTATACACTCCTTCAACTAGTCATCTTTGACCTAGAGGTAAAATATCAGCAATACAAAATTGGAATCAACAAACAAGCACAACCACTAAATACCTGAACAAGTCGCTGAAGTTCTAGTAAAACGTCTCTGATAATAACCTCGATGGCCTGCTGGTGACACTTTATTTCGACAAACAGTAGGACGAAAGTCAAAAGAGATGAGGGAAAGGCAGCATTATTTTGCGTCACAGCAAATGGTCTCCTGCTTGCATGAAAGAATAAGAAGGTCTTGCTCTTGCTGAAGAGCGGCAGGTAAAAAGTCGTCGAGAGAAGTGAGTGATACAGGTTGAGGAATGTTAAGGTCGTGACCGGTTCTTTTTGGGGTAGACAAGCTATCTTGGCTTCGACAATTTTTTCCATCCGGTTGATGTCTCCGGCGGTACATTTACATTAAGATATCGTTACCAGATATTGAGGTTCAGGAACAATCTATTAATTAAAATTTATTAGACAACCTGAATACTAGCCAATTAAAACTGTCAACATACCTACATTGGACTCTGAATGGAAGATACCTCAATGTTGTTCTGTTTAATCCTCTCCACCCATTGGCAAGCTGCTAGATGGAAGGAGCTGATTGCTATGCATGAGAGGTGTTTAGGAGTGCTTTCATGCGGCTCATGAACCAGTCCATCATGTTGAGAGCATCCAGAAGAACTGCATAAGGAAGATCATACCAGACTTTCATGCAGCAAAGAACATGAGCAGCTCCATCCCTCATTGCACACATAATTTCACCGCTTTCCTAAAATACAAACAACAAATTACAAATTAGTTTGTATTCTCAATAGAAGAAGCATTACAGAATACTTACTCCTGTATTGCTGGCTGTTGAGTGTTGACAGAAGTTGAAGCTTTGGTTGGAATTTAGCTTCAAGGGCCAAGGCTTGTCGTAGACTCTGCACCAGTGTTGATACATCAGGACTGGTGGAAAAATCACATCAGCTATATCAATATGCCAACATACAAGACCCAATGTTGCTGTCGTGTCAATAAAGAAAGTTGACATACATTAATTGTATCACCTGAAGCATAGGATCTTTGTAGGAATTTGCAAATTTCATTTTCCAGATGTTGATGAGTTTGCAAGTCTCAGCCTTGCCGATCCACTGGCATTAGAAACTAATGTAGTTTCAAGAATTATAGGGTGGTAATCCAGCATTGTTCTACCATCACATCGTAAATCATCCTTTGATATATCCAAAGTTGAATTTCGTTAAGTAAGGACAATTTTATTTCAATAAGAGACCAACAGAATTTAATTATACCTGGACTCCATGATGAATGAATGCTTTTCGGTACATAAAAAACCGTACGGCTATTGTACCAGCTTTACGTAGTAGGGAAAATAATTTACAATCAAAGGATTATACTCCCTACATTATTTAAAATTTGACTACATTTTGCTTTAAACTTGCCTTGGTTCAGTTGATTGATTAGCAGCCAGAGCCTTGTTTTGTTTTTGTTTTGTTTTTGAATTGTTTTGTTTTTGAATCCAATCCAAGGCCGCGTTGAAGTTCGTCGGCCTTGAATTATGGATTGGCGTCAGAACCACCTGTCGGGAGAAAAACTAACTAAAAATAAGCGATTCTTTTTTACATTTAAATCACACCAACCCCTTTATCTCAATCAAAGCGGGATCACGACGTTGCAATGTAAAAGCATCCCCTCTACAAGATGGTCGCAATTTGAATACCGTGACGAAAACCCCCGCAAATCGCATAAAAGAACAATGGAACCCCCCAAACGAAAATCGTTTCCCTATCTCTCCGAGAGGAACAGCGCCACCTCCCAGAGAGAAATCGAGTGAAAAACCCCGAAAACAGCTATCGAGCCGTAGAAGAAAGAGACGTCGTCCCACAGTCGGAGTAGGAGGTGGGTAGAGTGGGGTCGGGTGGGGTGGGGTGGTGGGTGGGAGGAGACAGGGTCGTTTGCCGATAAATCCCTATCGGGAAACTGAAAACAGTTTTGTTTAGACACGTTTTAGAAGCACGAGAAAATATGCCGATCCCTTGCTTCGCGCGCGAGTTTCCCGATAGGGTTTTTTTTTGCGGAGTTTGTGTCTTTTTAGCTTTGGGTTCGATGTTTTGGTTCGATTAATCGTTTTATAGGGAATAAAAAAAAGCCTCATAACTATAGGAACGGGATAATAAATTGCTAACCGAAATGAATCCGCCCCAAAAATTAAAAACCTTCGCGCTAGTTTGACTCGAAAGTATGGGGTGTGACAACTTTCTTTATTGACACGACAGCAATGTTGGGTCATGTATGTTGACATATTGATATAGCTGATGTGATATTTCCACCAGTCAATAATTTCTCATGAAACATTTTTATGGCATTAAAATAGATTCTTGAATGTGGAGGGCACCCTTATGATGCAGTGTTATTGGCTGAGAAATCAGCTCTTTTTTTGCAACACAAATTCCTCTATTATAAAATAGCAACCATGGACGGATATCAACCTGATGTGGAGCTCTCAGATGATCATTATGATACCAAGAGACTAAACACAGAGAACATTCCTTGTGTACTGACTTTGATGAAGGTTTGTAGGTTAAAACTTTAAATTTGAAATAAATAGTCTAATACTAAGTTTTCACCTTCAGATTGGAAACCCTTTCCTAGTAGTTCCAACACCAAAAGAAAAATGCTGCAGCTTTTCTGGTATTAAAATGATTACTGCTGTTAGGAAAATTGACAGTTGTAAGACATCAGCTATGATATTCTTAAAGATGGAACGAACTTTTAGAGAAATAAAATTTAAGCGATGATATAAATCTTCCAAGAGTTCACCTTTACTTATCTCTTCGTAACCTAGGTTGACTATATAATTTCTTTACCATCGCCCCTTGTCTGAATTAAAGTGCTTTGGTATAAATAAGAAACGGCAAATAAAGCGGCAATTCAAGCATTTATTGTAAATAGGACAGGTGATTTTGTTTTTATAATTGTGGGCTACATAAGTTCATGAATAGGTCAAAGCCGATACTTACTGATTCGGGTGGTTATCAAGTCATAGTCGACGTATGACGTCATGACGTAACATCGAAATTACGTAAAATTACAGAAGTCTTTTTTCAGTTAATTTCGAACCATTATTTATAGTATTTAAATTTATATAAATAACATATAAGGTTAATAACCACCCTAAACAAGATAAGATTTTTGATAGATTAATTGAACGTTTATAGGATGAAATTACGGCTCTATTTCTCTTATCTATGAAGGGAATTTTGACTAAAATTTTCGACTGCACACTTAGAGAAACTTCTGATGTAGTGAGTAAAGAAATATATAGTTTTCTTGTTAAGAGTGGTAATCATGTATCACTGAGACTCGAATTTACACAGGCTCAACAAGTAATTGGTATAGGACTTTAAAAAGCTAGGCATTTTGCTTTACTAAAGGCAAAACTTATTATAAATGGTTTAGAAGGCAAATAAATAGTAGAAAAAGGACAACTTCCAGGTAAGTCGTTGACGATGAGACGGATTGCTTTGGGCATAGCCATCGGAAGGTGCCATTGCCGAAGTGACCATTCTTATACACTCCTTCAACTAGTCATCTTTGACCTAGAGGTAAAATATCAGCATTACAAAATTGGAATCAACAAACAAGCACAACCACTAAATACCTGAACAAGTCGCTGAAGTTCTAGTAAAACGTCTCTGATAATAACCTCGATGGCCTGCTGGTGACACTTTATTTCGACAAACAGTAGGACGAAAGTCAAAAGAGATGAGGGAAAGGCAGCATTATTTTGCGTCACAGCAAATGGTCTCCTGCTTGCATGAAAGAATAAGAAGGTCTTGCTGAAGAGCGGCAGGTAAAGTCGTCGAGAGAAGTGAGTGATAGAGGTTGAGGAATGTTAAGGTCGTGACCGGTTCTTCTTGGGGTAGACGAGCTATCTTGGCTTCGACAATTTTTTCCATCCGGTTGATGTCTCCGGCGGTACATTCTACATTTACATTAAGATATCGTTACCAGATATTGAGGTTCAGGAACAATCTATTAATTAAAATTTATTAGACAACCTGAATACTATCCAATTAAAACTGTCAACATACCTACATTGGACTCTGAATGGAAGATACCTCAATGTTGTTCTGTTTAATCCTCTCCACCCATTGGCAAGCTGCTAGATGGAAGGAGCTGATTGCTATGCATGAGAGGTGTTTAGGAGTGCTTTCATGCGGCTCATGAACCAGTCCATCATGTTGAGAGCATCCAGAAGAACTGCATAAGGAAGATCATACCAGACTTTCATGCAGCGAAGAACATGAGCAGCTCCATCCCTCAATGCATACATAATTTCACCGCTTTCCTAAAATACAAACAACAAATTTAAATTAGTTTGTATTCTCATTAGAAGAAGCATTACAGAATACTTACTCCTCTATTGCTGGCTGTTGAGTGTTGACAGAAGTTGAAGCTTTGGTTGGAATTTAGCTTCAAAGGCCAAGGCTTGTCGTAGACTCTGCACCAGTGTTGATACATCAGGACTGGTGGAAAAATCACATCAGCTATATCAATATGTCAACATACAAGACCCAATGTTGCCGTCGTGTCAATAAAGAAAGTTGACTTAAATTAATTGTATCATCACCTGAAGCATAGGATCTTTGTAGGAATTTGCAAATTTCATTTTCCAGATGTTGATGAGTTTGCAAGTCTCAGCCTTGCCGATCCACTGGCATTGGAAACTAATGTAGTTTCACGAATTATAGGGTGGTAATCCAGCATTGTTCTACCATCACATCGTAAATCATCCTTTGATATATCCAAAGTTGAATTTCGTTAAGTAAGAACAATTTTATTTCAATAAGAGACCAACAGAATTTAATTATACCTGGACTCCATGATGAATGAATGCTTTTCGGTATATAAAAAACCGTACGGCTATTGTACCAGCTTTACGTAGTAGGGAAAATAATTTACAATCAAAAGATTATACTACCTACATTATTTAAAATTTGACTACATTTTGCTTTAAAATGCCTTGGTTCAGTTGATTGATTAGCAGCCAGCCTTGTTTTGTTTTTGTTTTGTTTTTGAATCCAATCCAAGGCCGCGTTGTGAAGTTCGTCGGCCTTGAATTATGGATTGGCGTCAGAACCACCTGACGGAAGAAAAACTAACTAAAAATAAGCGATTCTTTTTTACATTTAAATCACACCGACCCCATTATGTCAATCAAAGCGGGATCACGACGTTGCAATGTAAAAGCATCCCCTCTACAAGACGGTCGCAATTTGAATACCGTGACGAAAACCCCCGCAAATCGCATAAAAGAACAATGGAACCCCCCAAACGAAAATCGTTTCCCTATCTCTCCGAGAGGAACAGCGCCACCTCCCAGAGAGAAATCGAGTAAAAAACCCCGAAAACAGCTATCGAGCCGTAGAAGAAAGAGACGTCGTCGCACAGTCGGAGTAGGAGGTGGGTAGAGTGGGGTCGGGTGGGGTGGGGTGGGGGTGGGAGGACAGGGTCGTTTGCCGATAAATCCCTATCGGGAAACTATCAATTGATAAATTTTTATTTACTAAAACTCAGATTCATTCATGCTTGACTGTCTAGTAGGAATGTCAAGGCTGTGGCATCGGCTAACTATTAAGGATATCTCCTTACCATAGTAATGAGATATCCGATTAAAAACTGATTCATCCGATCGCGAATATTCAACATTACGAAGCAATAAATTTCATCTTATCGATTTTCCAGCTTAGTTTGCGAAAATTCAATCCCGAAAAATGATATTGGAGTTAAACGACTTTATGGCAACACGTGTTTGAAGGCTGTGCGACCATCAAACTTTTCCTCATAATAATTTGAAAGGTATATTTGATTAACCCATTTAATGTCGTCTGCTCAAACGTAATGATAGTTTCTGTTTTAACCAGACTATACAAGTGTTGGCTGGTATTTTATTGGGTGAATGGATCTGAAATTGCCCACGAGGTCACTGCGTTCAAAATGACGTGCTAACGGGATCGTCCTCAACGGCCCCTATGTTCGCGTAAACGTAAGTAAAAATCACGTGACAATTCTTCTTATTTTGGTTGCAAGTTTTTTCCCCTGACATGACGTTTTCTCGTAGCTGTAAACTGGTATTTTTAACAACCTGCGCTGTTTGTGCCAAAAGTGGACGAGTGTTTCACATAAGGACAATCAAGTTGCTCATTTTCTTGACTGAATTTTAAAATTCGAGTACTTGTTGATCTCAATTTTCTTAAATGATGTAACGACAGAACTACTTTGATGCTGACCCGGTTTTTTAAAAAACGTAATAACAGATACATTTGGATGAATAACAGGTTGTGTGGAAGCGTGGTATACAGCCACACCCATTTTGATCCAGCGCCAAAAATGAAAAAGCAAAATAACCGGTTAATCTCCATAAGAATAGTTTTACAATTATTTCTCAACGCAAATGAACAATTATTTCTTCACTATTTGTTATATTTAGCCTTTCAGTTAAACTGTTTGACAATGTCATAATTTTCTATCATAGTTTTAAAAATCAAGACTAAACATTGCCGTCAGCCCTTTCAGATTATTTGAATCTACGCTGATTAAATGTCTAGTCAAAATTTAAAAAAAAGTTGATTGACTGGAGGAAAGAAGTAGAAATGCTGTCAGACATGTTAACAGTTAGACCTCGTTCAAGCAACAAACGATTGAAACAATTTTTATAACTTTTAAATTTTTGAATAAGAACCAGGAATGTCGGCATAGTCGTAAAATAAAAACAAATATTTTAATGTACCATTGTATTCCCCCATCGGATAAATTCCAATCAAAATTTTAGGCCTAAAAATTCTTTCCCTTTTTAAGTTTATTTTTTGGTGTTGACCACCAACTGTTAGCCTAACAAGAAAAGAAGGCCAAACTTTGGTTTAGGTTCGGTTTACAAACCGATTTCTCGATGCGTTCGTTCAATCTATGATATGATGTTCATCGGGAGGAACCAACCAATAAGAATGCACGAAGAAACCGAAAAAATCACGTGTCCGGTTTCTTCCAGCCAGGTAGTTGCAGCATGGTGAAGAATTCTTCGAAGCAGGTAGACATGGGTTATCCTTGGAACAGTTAAAGTTCGTTACAGCAGACTACTCACCTGTGAATCTGTGATTGTTCGTGCATCAACATGGATTTTTTCACCTTTTTGTTTATAGTATCTTTGCTGATTGTTGTGCTGTTACTCATTCTCATTTTCTTCTCCGATGGTGATTTAACATTAATGTTTTTAGAGAAAATCGGAACACGGTTAAGTAAGTTGATTGGCACACCTGAAATTATTTCGTGAAAACTTGTTTGACTAGTTTCTTCTGCTTCTAGGCTCCGCCAGGGGAAAAGTGTATTGGGTCGTTGGAGCTTCTTCCGGCATTGGAAAAGAATTGGCTTTCCAGGTACTATAATTCGTATTTTTTCTACAATTATAATTGCGAAACATTTTTAAGTATCGGTTGTATTATTATAGCTAGCCGCCCATGGAGCCAAGCTCGTGATTTCCGCACGACGGGAGACAGAGTTGAAAGCAGTCAAAGCCGGATGTCTAGGTGAAAATCATGTTGAAACACCGTGCAACCGGAAATTGACAGTTTATTACCCTCATTTTATGCCTTATAACAGCTATCGGCAAAAATGCTGGATTGGTCGAATCTGACGTTCTAATACTTCCCTTTGACGTGACTAAAGTAGACTCACACAAACATTATTTCGATTTAGTGATTCGTCATTTCGGAACGGTAAATAGTTGAATAATATTCAAATTGCAATTGTGCGCACCTTAATTATTGGCTATTTTCAGTTGGATGTGCTCATTAACAATTCCGGTCGTTCCCAAAAAGCGGAATTTCAGAATATTAAACTCAAAGTATTTGTATTGTAATTACATTTAATTAAATTTTAATTAATTAATTTTAATGTAATCACAAAGGTGGACAAGGAATTATTCAAGACTAACGTCTTTGGCTTAGTAAATCTGACTCGTGTCGTGTTACCTCATTTCTTGGCCAAATCAAAAGGACATGTTGTGGTGACTTCGTCATGTGCGGGGAAGTTTGGAGGTAAATAAAACAACATTTTGGTTTTTGAATTAATTATAATCAAATTTCATTGAAAAGCACCGCTTTCAAGCTCGTACAACGCAACTAAGCACGCCCTTCACGTGAGTGCAAAACATTTTTATTTTCAACCTGAATTACCTTGAGAATTTTATGGTTGGCAGGGCTACTTTGAAACCGCAAGATCTGAATTAGCGCCCAAAGGCATCTCTATTACGATGATTTGTCCGGGAATGGTCCACTCTGATATTCTCACTGCCTGCGCAACAGAAAATCCCGGAGAGGTATGTATACCGAAAAACATTAAAGACTATTTAATTATACTAGTCCACTAAAATTACACCTGTTTATGTAGCAATTAGGAGGAAAAATTGGTGCGGATGAAAAAAGAATGAAAGCAGAACGTTGCGCAAAACTTTGCGCTGTGGCTATTGTCAATAAAATAGACGAAGTTTGGATTTCACTCAATCCGGTGCTCTTCTTCCTTTACGTCTCCCAGTATGCCCCTACAATTGCTCGAGCGTAAGTTCCCAAAATAATTTGAGTTTATATTTAATTAAAAATTTTAAACATGTTTTCTGTAGTTTCCTAAGCCGTTATGGAGTGCAGGCAGCCATCAAAACAAGAGGTAGACGAGAAGCAGGTGGGAGCTCATAGCTCGTAAATCTAAAACGAAGACCATAACCGCCATATGTTATTAAAATCTAGTTGCTCGTTTTTTATTTCATTACATATTTTATTAATGCCGTGTAACAGAAGAAAAATTAGTTGACTGTGTTATAAACTACCGAGTAAATAAATCAAAATGGTTTTATTTATTATTTATTTATATAAAAATGGGACAACTTCATCCGAGGAGATAATGGATCTCTCTCTAGATAAATATAATCTTATCGTTTACAACAACCTCGTGGGACCAAGGACAACATCTTCTCTTACACTTTTAGACCGAAATAAATAATTGTAATATATTATTTGGACGGAAATCGGAAGAAGGTAATAAGAGAAATTTCGGTGAATAATAAATTTTCCGAGAAACCTAAACCTGTTTTACGAGATCTTGTACCACTGTATTAAAACCCAAACAAAAAGTAGACTGTTACTTCAGACATTATTGTTCACCAAATACGAATAGAAATGGAGTTGACATCGCTTATGATATACATTGGTATATTTATTACGTTATTCCTTCTCGCCATACTGATTAGTGATGGCGATTTAACTCTGATGTTTGTAGAGAGATTCGGGAAACGTTTGAGTAAGTGTTATTACTTATTATTTAAGTTGATTTCTTTTTTATCAGTCTTTCTCTGTGAACAAACACAGGCTCAGTGAAAGGACAAGTCTATTGGATTGTCGGAGCTTCATCTGGAATTGGCGAATACTTAGCATATGAGGTTATTCATGAAATTATTGTATTTTTGGTGATTGACACATGTAAACTCGTGTCTTGAATTAAACAGCTTGTTGCCAATGGAGCAAAAGTTGTTTTGTCTGGCAGAAGAGAAAATGAGCTCCAGAAAGTAAAAGCTCAGTGTTTAAGTAAGTTATGCAATATTTTAAAAATTCTGTTGTGTCGTTATTTATTTATTTTTCCCATTTTCTCGAAATGCAGTAATTGGGAAAAAATCAGGGATTTCAGAGGCTGATGTTTTACTGTTACCTGTGGATGTTGCCAAGCTAGAACTTCATCAGCAATACTTTGATGCTGTCTTAAAGCATTTCGGGACAGTATGTGCTGAAAACTATATTATCAAATATTTATTTTAGTATTTATTTGTTAATAGCTAGATGTGTTGGTTAACAATGCTGGAAGATCTCAAAGAGCTGAGTGGATGAATATTGATATTCGGGTTGACAAAGACATGTTTGATGGCAATGTTTTTGGATTACTCAATCTGAGTCGCATTGTAATGCCACATTTCTTGCAAAAGAAAAGAGGTCAAATTGCTGTCACTTCCTCTGTGTGCGGGAAAGTTGGAGGTAGGGTAACTAATTTAATTAAATCTTTAGTTTATTATTTTTTAATCAACTTTCTCATTGGTATTAGCACCGTGCAGTGCTTCATATAATGCAACGAAGCATGCGTTACATGTACGTAACATAATAATTAATTTAAATCAATACAACAATCAATATCCATTAACTTGACCTACATATACCATCATGAACAGGGCTACTTCGAGACATTACGTGCTGAACTGACAACTCAAGGGATTTCGGTCACTATGCTCTGCCCCGGACCGGTTTTCTCAGACCTACTTAGCGCTTGCGCTACCGATACATACGGTCAGGTACAGTAACGAAGACACGCTTTTTCTTATTTTACAAAGAAGCTCTTCTCTTATCCTTGAATTTTTCTAATAGAAATTAGGGGGCGCGATGACTAAGAAAGATCGCCGAATGTCTACAGAACGATGTGCTCGTCTTTGCGCTGTCGCCATGGTTAACCACTTGGATGAAGCTTGGATTTCTATCAATCCTGTTCTATTATCTTTATATGCGTCACAATATGCTCCGTCTTTGTTCCGCAGGTAAACTTGATTATTGTGCAAAGCTCTTGTTATCCTGTTGATTGTTTAATTTATTCCATTTTTTATCCGCTGCAGCTTTAATGGTCGACTCGGGGCGCGAGTTGCTATGACTCTACGCGACAGCCGAAATGATCTCGTCAACAGTTGCAAACAAGATTCACAACAAGTAAAGTCTGATTAAGTTCATTGAACAATAAACGCTGACTGAAGAGTAGTAAACGAATATTTCTAATGGGTTATTAAAAATCACGAGGCATTCATTTAACTGTGTTTTGGTTATTACTTTCGGGTTGTCACTTTCTGAAATTGTCGCCTTCGCCACAAAATCTGTGTTGGCGCCCTTTATCTTCATGTAAAGAGATTTATCATTTTAAAATATAAAGAATTTATTCTTAATTGATTACTGATTTTCAATTTTATTTAATCTAAATAATATCTTTAATTTCCATAAGTCCTTTCGAATACGAATGCATTTTTCAAAATTCGTCTTGGTAGATCAATTGAATGTTTGACAACATTGTCTCTGAGATCAGCTGTTTAGTCGAAGCAGACACTTGGCTCGGCTCGATTTTCGAATAACAATGGAAAAATCAACGAAAAACAATGTTGATTTCAAAGCAGTATTCAAAGAAACCCTCAACTCTATGACTCTGATTGTAAATAGGTTTATTTTTTGCTGAAAATGAAATATAAGTGAATACCTATTTAATTTCTTTTTGCAGCCTTTGATGATCAGTGGAGGTCGGTCTAACGTGACTACGAGATGCAACAGCAATATCACCCTTACTGATATGAGAGCACAATATGCAAGCAGAGTTCTGAGCAATATCTTTGCCTACAAAGATCAGAATACTGAAATCATTCTTACAAGTATTAAAAACTCTGATAACAAGTCCTTGAGTTCAACCATCACTTGTGTTGTGGGACCAGTTATCAACCCTTCTACCAAAAAAAAGGATGTGACGACATCATTTGAAGAATATATGAGGTAAAAAACTGTAATTTCAATTTACTCTAAAATGCCTTAATATACTAACTATGTAGGTGTTTTTTGTGTTTGAAGGCTACGACAGTTGCATGTTAAATCCAGGCATCCAACGGAAGGTAAAAGTATGTCTGAAGCATGGATCACAGAGGCTGTTATCAGTTATGATTTCTTGCACAATGACACCACAAAACCAATGCATGCGGTAGGACTAGCTGGACTAGAAATTGATCCTCAATTCAGAGGTATTCAGTTTACCAAAATCATGGTTCCTTTTTAATAACTAATTATTGAATTTTTCATTTCTATTTTAGAAGCAATAAAGGTTTTGTACAACAGAAGTAGGGTTGCCTGTATACTTCAAAAATTTTCTGATGGAGTGGATTGCTCACTTTACCCTCCACTGCCAAGTTTGGATACGACCAATTTTAAGTTGCTGAAGCATAAAGCAGAAATTGAAATCACCTCCAAATATATTGCTGGATTTGTTCCTATGCTGAACAAATTTTCACTCACTCGCATCGCAAAGATAACTTCAGAGTTATGGCGATTTTTGCTATTTTTATCGCAGGATTATTCCCATTACTACAGTTCAGTTCGCACCCTATGTGTGAGTATTCTTTATTCAGGTTTCTTGCATACAATTTTACATTAAAGTTTCCTATTTTTAGGATGAACACAACCGATCGCATCCAACAATGCACGCACGAATTTGGATGTTGAAAGTGATATTAACAATTTACGACGCAGCTTTCGCCATATTGAATTTGAAGCCCTTGCAGTACGTTTAAATTACAGTGCCAGAAGTCGATGTCCAGGAGGAGGAACACCATTTCTTCGGAATGGAGAAAAAATTGAGTTGTGTGTATTGTTGAACCGTCTGATGGCCTCAGAGACTTCCGCTGTTTGAAGAGGTTTCATCGAATTTGACCATGTCGGCTAAAAATACGGAAATTTTGTTTTAAAGAATGATTATAATTATTGTAACATTCATTTTAATCCTTTTACCTTGAACAAATCAGCATTCGCTGGAGATACTCTTGGTGCAGTGTTACGTTGAACTGCGTCACTCACTTGCCCAGCCATATTGTCTCTTCGTACTATGAAGGCCAGATCTACTATTTGTGCGATGGTTTCGTAAGCAAAGTAACTGAGAATAGACCAAGCTGTCGCACTTAAAGCAACCTCAGGAGCTGGAGAATCTTTAAGTAACCAATCTTGAAATTTACCAGAAGGCTGGCCTCTCTTAAATGAGGTAGATTTGGCCTGACAAAAACAATTCTGTTAAATCTAGATTTTGAAAAAGCAGTTAGGTTGAATCAAAATACTTGAGAATATTCAATGTACTGCCCCTTCTCCATGGCTAATGTCATTCTCTCAATCCTTTCATTTCGTTCCTTGAGGGCATCATCAGGTAACAGGAAAGGTTTAGATGGATCTGCCACATTACACAGATAACATGATGGATCAAGGTGTTGTAGGAATGCAAGAGCAGAATTCAGTTTTTTATTTCCAGTGTGAAGATCAGAAAATTCAGTCATTATGTCTTTAGGCAAATCATCTTCTTTTGCCAAATCCTTAAACCCACTGGCTTGTAAATAGGTGCAAAATCTTCTCAGTTTAACTGGACTGTGCCTAATTTAACAGAAATCACTTCAATATATTGAATAACTTGAGATATTGTTAAACTGAAGGTTACCTACCTAAGTAAGACTAGAAATTCTTTGATACCAATTTTCTTTGAGTTAATTTTAACAGCAACCTCAGACAGTGCATTCAGGAACTGAATTAGTTGTTCCTTCACAATTTTCTCTACTAATTCAGCAGTTTCTTTCAGCGAATATTTGCTGTCGCCAAATCCATACATCATTTTTTGGATTTCTAAACATGTCGAATTAAATGTAGTTAGGAAATGTTGACATTGTTGGTCGTTAATATGAACTTACCCAAGATGTACCATCCATCGGTGGAAGAATTAGTGGATACATCAGCAGCTGGCATTTTTAGGAGATTGAGAATTTTGCTAATTTTTACAAAATATCAGTTGTGTTGGTATAATTCGTGTACCAAATAGTAATATCAACCGGTGTTTTCTAAAACTCCATTTGTTATTGTTTGAAGTCTGAACTGAACCCTAAAAGAAGGTATTGTGTGGTAGTCTGCTAGCCTAGCTAGACATATTTGAATTTGCCTCAATGCCAAAGCTAATTTTGAAACTATTTCAATTTTTTTCCCAAAATTTAGTAAGGAAAAAAAAATCTTTATTTTTTATGAACTTTTGAATGAACCACGCTTTCATTAATCTTAAACATTTTTCAATTAAGAAAAAAAAAAACCAAGCGGATGCCTTCGGTACTTCGTCGACACATAGCAGACGAAAATGTCGAAAAAATCAAGGACCTTCAATTTGTAAACAAAGTGTGACAATCGAGATAGAGTCATGGCTCTTTCTCAACTTAAATCATTAGACACAAATTATCTGACAGGGGTTCGAGAAAAGCTCAACCTATTGTTAGATAAGAAAAATGCAAATCCGGAAGAAATAACAAATTTCTTGGATAATCTGAACACCCTTTTCTTCGATCTTAAAAGGAAAGAATTGGAATCGTCGTCAGTCAATGTTCAAGTAAGATTCCATAAAAGTTATATTCATTTCACTGTTTAAAATCTTATGTTTATAGGATTCTGTAATTTTAGTATCAGATGTTTTAAAAATTGTGAAACATGAAGAATCTTTTAAAGTTGCCAAGACTTGTCAAATATGGGAACAAGTTTTACAACTTCCAAATGTACACTTAACAAGTCAAGCATCAGAGCAATTAATTGATTGGATTATAAAATCCCTTAAGAATGAAAATCATTTAATATTTACTGACATTTTCAATTGTCTTGCTGTGGCAGTCAACTTCAAAGAAGTTAAACAAACTAAAGTAGGTCTGAAACTGGGAATGAATGAAAAATTTTGAACAATAATGTTTCCCATTGAAATTACTAAATTAGGCTTTGGAGAAAGTGCTTAGTCCTTCTGGATTCTTGATCAATAAATTGAATGAAGAACAACAAATCAATAATCAAACAGTTCTCATTCTGAAAATTCTCTGCAATTTTACCAACTGTTCGGGAGAAAAGGATTGGTCTACAATATCAAAGGATGTAATTAACACATGTATCATCCAGTTCATAAAATTCCAAGAGCAACACCTAAATTCCGATCCAAACAATCTTAACCTTCTCAAGGTAAAACAGTGTTTCTTATAATGTCATGAAGAAATTTCTTAACCACATTCATTTATTTTACTAGGTTCTTAGTCTTTGTTTCTATGGATTAGAGAATACATTTGTTAGATTTACTGCTTCAACAGTGGCTCATTTGGAAAGTATCTTTAGTAAGGCTGCACATTTCGGAGACCTGCTTATTTGGATATGATATATATTCTTTATCTAAGGTCTAGCACGATACTACATGCTTTTTGGAATCGCTGGTCAGCCACTAAAGTACGCTCCAATTCGTCCATCATCCCTTCCATTTGTGGAACTTTCTTCCAAGTCAGATCAGACGAAGAATCCGAAGGTGAGAAAGAAACGTCCTCCCAGCAAAGTTCAATCCAAGAATCGAGATAGCAACATCGAGGAAGTTGACATTGAAGTCCATTTCCAAACGAAAAATAAACCGTGGACAAAGAACAACATTCCTGTCAGCAGCTCAGACTCGGAACTATCTGATTCTGATGTGCAGTCTCATCAAAGACTGAAAGAAGCCCAGGCAAAAGTCCGCTCCAACGCTTTGAAAATGTTGTCGGCTGCCTTTAAATTTTGTGAACAACGATCCGTAATGGGTTACTGGTCTTCATTTTTGCCTGATTCGTCTCAAGGACAAGTTTACCGCCACTCACTCGTCACCCCGATATTGAAGGATTCTTCAATCAAAGTGCGGTGCAGCGCTGTGGTTGCTCTGTCTTCGCTTTTACAAGCGATCCAGCCGACCCTAGCCATGGCAGCGTATCAAGAGAATAGAACAGGGGCTTTTATTCCCTTGAGCCAAACACTTGCAGAAACTGTCATTGCAGTACAGCGTTCACTGATTCTCTCCGTGAGTGCCGAACAATCAGCCAGTGCTCTTATCCAGATTTTCAAATGCCTTGCAGTCGCAGCTACTGTATTTCCTTACGAAAAGCTGCCAATAGAATTGGTTTCTAAAACTGTTCAGCAATGCACCCCTTTCTTAGAAAACAAAGGTATACATTTTTTTACTTCCGACTATATAACCTTAATCAATAATAATTTTTTTAATTAATCAGATCCAGATGTTAAAGTAGCTTGCTTGTCAGTTCTTCGGATATTACTTTGCGCCCGTTCTACGAATTCGAGCATCGTTCAAATGTTTCATGATGAAAAAACAGGTAAGAAATTATTTTCTGTCGGCAATATCTCACTCCGTCAATAATCAATCATCCATAGGAAAGTGTTGGCTGCTGGAACATTGTTTAGCATTGATTGATGGCCAATCAGGATTCCCATTAACGTTGGAGAGTCTATTAGTGATTGGTGAAGTAGCTCGGTCCAATATCCGTGTGGCGCAGCCTTACTTTCAACACATTGTGCAATCAGTGTGTCGAAAACTCTTAGCCGATCAAGATTCTGGAATTCAGATTCGTTGTGCTAAAGCACTAGCGCTTGTTGGTGCCAGCATTTTACAAGAAATGGAAAAGGAAGATACCAGTAAAGACATTTCAAACAGTTATTTCGAATTTTTTCAAATTTATCATACTTTCTGTGTTATCAGATCAATTTATTTCACGCGACGAAGCTATCCAGCTGTGGATTTACATAATTCGGTATGGTCTCGCAGACGTACTACAAGCGCCTTCTATTCCTCCCCTGAAAGCAGAAGCCTGTGCAGCTCTTGCTACTGTTGGATCACAAATATTCGAGTGTTTACCGGTATGTTATTTTAAAAAAAAGTTTAAATCCACATTTCTTCTAAATCATCCGTTTCTAGCGAGAATTAAGAATCCTTTTTGTCACCCTGGCCCTGGGCTGTGCCGTGGATGCTGACGCTGGTGTTCGAGCAGCTTCCATACGAACTTTAGGCTTTGCCGTCACATTTAACACACTCAATGATGTAAGTTTCAATGCATTTTAAGACGGAATATTTTAATAGCACACATTTTGGTACAACACAGGATGCATCGTTTTTGTTGGACAGTTCGGAAAAAATACTGCCTCTACTTTTAGACAGTAATCTCCTTGTGGCATTAAATGCTAGTTGGGCACTAGGCAATTTGGCAGATACATTGGATAAAGACCAGTAAGTATCCTACTACTTTACTTGTTAAAACTGAAAACCAACAACATTTTATTTTTTGAAGGAATTCGTTGTTAGAAGAAATGCCACGAGATTTCTTGATTAATCTCATACAAGCGGCCGTTAATGCGGCTCAGGGGCCTATGAAAGTAAGAATTACTCATTTCTACTTCAATATTCACACTTCTAGTATACTTTTTACCTTTTCCAGGTTCGTTGCAATGGAATACGTGCCCTGGGAATTTTCGTTAAGATCATAACGGATGTTCCGACTCAAGGAAGTGATACGGCAAATTTACTGGAAAAGGCCATTTCGGTCGTTGCTAAACAAGCTACAACGGGAAATTTCATGAAAGTAATTTTTTCATTCCCCTTTAGCATGCAGGGCTATTTGCTAACTTTATTTTCTGTTTGTAGAATCGATGGAATGCTTGCTACGCGTGCGGAAATATATTGCAAAATATCACGCTTCTTACAGCGTTCTCACATTGGATGGTAAAAAAAATATTAATTCGCCGTCAAGTTTGAAAATAATAACGTTTTGTCTCTTCAGGAAAAATTACTTGATAGTCTTCTGATGGTTTTTCGAAGTTGTCCGAATTTCAAGGTTAGAATTTCTGCCGCTAACGCGATGCTGAATTTGAATCATCGGGAACTTTTGTCGAATAATTACATCCGAATTTGGTTTACACTCCTCGATTCACTGGCTAACTCGGAGCATATTGACGACTTTTCCGAGTTTCAACACCATGAAACCATGTGTCGCCAGATTTGCAATGCGCTGTGTAAACTCATGACTCTAATGACGAAAGATGACCTAAGTCAATTGCAAGAAGCTGTAATGAAATACTATGGTAAGAGATTATATGCAAATTGTTGTCATTAAAAACTAATCAATTTTCATTGTGTTTCCAGATGTTTGTTCTTCTCATTTTGGCAAGTTTCTCAAATCATTACTGCCTGAACAGTTGGAGTTGGTAATAGAAGCATCCAGTTACATCCGACAGTTAGGTCAACCGATTGAGTCTCTTACTCAGAGTCAGAAGTCAGCCGTTGAACTGTTTCAAGAATTGTTGGTAATTCCAAGCTGAATATTTTTGTTTAAATATTCCCAGTCGTTTTTCAATAAACAGGTTGAATCTTCAAACAATTTCTTTCCATTAATTCTAACCTTATGCCTTTGGGCATTCGCATTGAGTGAATAACTAAATAAGTTGATCGAAAAGAATAATTCATAAATGACGCGGAAAGGAACTTTGGTCAGAACTCAGAAGAGGCTTTGTTTATCGGCAGACGACAAAAAATGCCCAAGGCATTTTTCGATACCCCGCTATCTGTCATCGAATTGTTTAGGTGAGTGTTTCTGAATTCTTTGGAGATATAACGACGAAGTTGCTTACAGTGTAAACATTTTAAACAGCATAACTTATCAAAGAAATCAATTGGTGCAATAAGTGGTTGGCAACATGACACTCAGTGAGTTAATTGGAAATATATTTTGGTATTATTTTTACAAAATTTCAATATTATTTATTTCTCTTCGTCTTATAGATTTGACCTCTGATATTCTCGAAATGCTTAATAATAGCTTTTACAAAGATGCAAAGAATCTTCTTGCTCAAAATGCTTGCACCAAGTATGATCCACTTGAGATGTGCTTGTCTAGGAAACGTTTGGAAGAAATTCAGCATGTGTTCACTCACAAAGTATTCATTTTCATTCAAAATTTCAAAACATTTCATTCCACTGTACAATTTTTTTTCAATAAGGTTGATGAAGTAAAGCCTATGACCAATCAAAAAAGCTCAGGAAGGTGCTGGATTTTTGCTCTATTAAATGCTATGAGAATTCCTTTTGTTAAGCAGTACAATCTGGAGGAGTTTGAGTTTAGTCAAGCTCATCTCTTTTTCTGGGATAAAGTAAAATATTTTAGCTAGAGCTAAGAATATAATATCTAAGCAAAGTGACTTGATTAGGTTGAGAGGTGCAATTTTTTTCTAAATACTGTGGTTGATGTTGCTAAACGAGGAGAAAAAGTTGAAGGAAGACTTTTTGCTTTCCTACTTCAGGTATAACAGTTAACAAGTTCATTTTATGAATCAGATATTGAGCAGTTTAAATGTTTTTTATTTCAGGATCCAACTAGTGATGGAGGCCAATGGGACATGCTTGTGAATTTGGTTACTCGCTATGGAGTCATGCCAAAAAAATGTTTTCCTGATTCGTATAGCAGCGAATCCAGTTTACGGATGAATTCAATTTTGAAAAGCAAGGTATTCGGCTTAAACAAATATTGTTTGCAAGTTACAAGAACTATGTTCTTTCCGGTTTAGTTGCGCGAGTATGCTAAGCTTCTGCAAGACATGGTAACTGAAGGTTTACCCCAAGAAAAAATTCGCGAAAGCATTGAAGAATTTATGCAAAACATCTACCGAATTATTGCCATTTGCTTGGGAATCCCACCGAAAACGTAATAAAAATGATTAACATTGTTAGAATATAAACCACTACACATATCCTATTCGACGCCTAACCAGGTTTACTTGGGAATACTACGATAAAACAAAGCAATACTGTGTTGTGGAAAATATGGAGCCCAAACAATTTTACGAAAATTTCGTGAAGTCCTTGTACAATGTGGAAAACAAGGTTATTACTTAACGTTCGTCGAACAGCAGTTTCAACAAGATTGTTTATTCCTATTCTCTGTAGATTTGCCTTGTGTCGGATCCACGCCCGAGCAATCCTTTCGGAAAAGGTAAGAATCGAATTAATGTGTTTAATATTCATATTGATCTCATTTGTTATTAAATTTTACGAAAAAGGTTACACAGTGGATTGTCTGGGAAACATGGTAGGTGGGCGAAAAACCTTCTACATCAATCAGCCTATCGAGGTATTGGCCCAGTTGGCTACTCAATCTATTGAAGCCAATGAAGGTGTTTGGCTTGGTTGCGAAGTTTCCAAAAGATTTTCAGCCAAACATGGAATCGAGGATTTACAAATGTGAGTTTCGTGTTGTTCGATTTCGTCATTTTTGTAGATAATTTGATTTTAAAAACCACTTATTTTTCTTTATAAGACATGATTACCCCTCTGTGTTTGGCGTGGAAGTTTACACCGGTCTTTCAAAGGCTGACCGTCTAATCTTTGGTGATTCTTTGATGACTCACGCCATGCTGATCACTGCTGTCACTCTCGACAAAGATACCAAGCAACCGCGTAAATGGCGCGTGGAAAATAGCTGGGGTGACGATCGCGGAGAAAAAGGTTATCTTCTCATTACCCAAGAATGGTTCGAACAATTTGTATTTGAGGTAGTAGTGGACAAACGCTTCGTGCCGGACGATATATTGCAAATCTGCAATGTCGAGCCAACTGTCCTGCCTGCTTGGGATCCCATGGGCAACCTGGCAACCATTTTTAAGAGTCGGTATGAATAAAAATTATTCAACCTTCAATCTAATAACGGTTACTGCGAGAAGGATCAATTCACCACCCTCTTTACACTTCCCCTAACAACCTGTGGAGCAGTTTTTCAATGAAAACCAATTAATAACCAAACCGCTCAGCAATTTACCTTAGAAATTCGTGAGCTCCCACCAGATGCCAATTTTGCACCTTTACACTGTGGATTTTTTGTACGTCTGATATAACAGGAAATAAAGTAAAGTTAAAAGCTCAAACACACATCAATTGCCGAGAAATAACAAGCTTCATTTTTAAGGGTGAGTCTTTATTCTTCGGGGTTTAGAATGGAACGAAAGGCAACTTAAAAAAAACGAAAGCAAAAGTTGTTAGCCTTTAACTTTTCATGTAGATAGTAGACAGTAAATTTGTGTTTGATTTCTTTAATTCTGAGCATTGTTACGCTTCGTCGTCAATTGCCCGATGGCTTGCAAAGCACTATCTCTTTTACCACGTAGAATTCGACTTAGTTTATTCATTTCTTCGGTCTTCGTTACGATTTCAGTTTGCACAGAAGCTTCTTTCTCTTCCATCTTTTGCAGGCACGAGTAGTATTTTTCCATCTCCGTGTTAACCGCGTTAAAAGCGTCTTATTAGAAACGCAGAATTTAGTTGTTATTTTCAGTGATCGTAGTATTGTTTCCTACCTTGAAAGAACATACCGTACGACTCGTCAGTGGGGTACTCGTCCATCGGTTGCATGTTAGAATTTAGAGGATTTCCCCTATAAATCGAACGCAAGAATAGATTTAATGGCATTCAATTTGAGATGGGCAAAAAAACAAAAAACAATACATGTTGGCGGTCTTCTCGTCATGTTTCTCAAATTCAGAATTTCCAGCATGTTCCTGATCGTCTAGTACTCCTGTTGGCTGAGAACCCGAGTACTCAGAATCATTACGTTGGCCGCTCATGTCTGAAACAAACCTTATTTTTTCAGACAAGCTCATACTTAATAGTTTAAACGATAAGAAATTCAAGTTTTACTTGTTGTAAATTAATTCGACTGTTACGAGTTTAAGTGGATCACTCGTGGAACTCAAGATATCAGAACCTGCGGTTTTCACAGACACAACCTCTCTGTTGACGTTGTTACTTGCAAGCCAACTGAAACTGAGCAGCAACTGAACTCTTGACGACTCCCCCACGTTTGAGGGTCGGAAAGTTCATCTTTAACGAACCTCGAATACAAACTTAAAGGTATTTAAATCAACTATAATTATCATAAAATCGTTTGATTTAATAACATTGGCACACAAGTCAACCTAAATAATTAATTCTATTTATGAAAAAAACACGTGCACGTACAGAGTTGCCGTTGATAATGCGCGATATGCCTTCGGCGCCATTTGCATTCTGCACTTCCGCTATTCCGAAATAGTAAATTCGTAAGCGTCGCGTCGCGTTAAAAAATAAAATAATCACATATTGTATGAATTTCTAAAGCATATGACCAAAAGATGAAATAACTTACTAAATAAGATGCTTATTAACTTATAATCTGCTTTAAACACCATGTTGCACACTATCAGTTATCAGATACATTTTATCAGAATTTTTTCTAAAAGTGTAGGCCTTCTTTAGAAGACTGACAAAAACTTGTCACAGATAAGTATTTAAACAAAAACCTTCCTGATTTAAATGTTTTAATCAATGAATACCATTTTATAGTAAGGTAGCAGCATAGCTATGTTACTGGTAGCAGATACCAATTGATCCTTGAAACGCATCTAAATTCCAATGCTAAATTCAAATAAGGATGAAAATATCATTTGATTGTGATAACAGTTAACTTTAAGGGCACGTTAATGAATAGATATTCAACTCAGTAGTCAGTAGCAAGTTTTTTCACAACCTGTATTTTTTCTATATTTAAAATTTTTCCATTTTTCCCGAAATTTTTTGAAGCAGTTTTCCCGTAATGAGAATAAAGTAAACAACCCGAAAGAAACCTTCAAAGTGTTATAGAGTTCTAAGAATTTCTTCGACAAATAAATTGTTTGTTTTTTAACGCCAACTGAACTAAATAATTTTGTTTATTTTATTTTCATTCGTGCCAAAAAATGCTTGTCAGAAAGACATGTTAGACGTTGCCATATTTCAATAGAATTTGTCATATAATATAGTGCAATTCAATTTATAATAAATTTACTTATTTTATGTAATGCTTTTAAATAAAATTCGTTTAATTCGTTTAAATCATTAGTTTTTTGTACATTTTTATTCATACACAGTGAAATATACAAATTTAATACTTAAACTTCAATTTGTAAATTTGGCAATAAGAACAATCTGTCAACGCAGCCATGTGTTTTCTTCTTTCACTGAAATCTCGTTATCTATCATTCGCTTCAAGCCGTCTGTTCAGTCAGGTAATCTATCTAGTCAATGTTGTATGATTTTTAAACTTTTTTAAATACTGTAATCCAATGTGTTCTCTAGATCTTACGCTTTGTATCTGTACATCTTTAAAAAAATCATTAAAGTCTTCACTCCACAATGGGCAAAGAAAAGACTCACATCAACATTGTCGTCATCGGTCACGTGGACTCTGGCAAGTCGACAACCACTGGTCACTTAATTTACAAATGTGGTGGAATCGACAAGCGTACCATCGAAAAGTTCGAGAAGGAAGCTCAGGAAGTAAGTTACAATATTTTCTTAAATATCAGTCAAGATTTATAACCACTGTCTTTTGAAAGATGGGCAAAGGCTCTTTCAAGTATGCCTGGGTGTTGGACAAACTCAAGGCTGAGCGTGAGCGTGGTATCACCATTGACATTGCCCTGTGGAAGTTTGAAACTGCCAAGTTCTATGTCACCATCATTGATGCCCCAGGACATCGTGATTTCATCAAGAACATGATCACTGGTACTTCCCAGGTATAATCGAAAATTTTTATAATTTTACAATCATCCTGTATTAATTTTTCCATTGGATGTTTAGGCTGATTGCGCCGTCTTGATTGTTGCTGGTGGTGTCGGTGAGTTCGAAGCCGGTATCTCCAAGAACGGACAGACCCGCGAGCACGCTCTCTTGGCTTACACCTTGGGAGTCAAGCAGTTGATTGTTGGTATTAACAAGATGGATTCCACTGAGCCACCTTTCAGCGAGGCTCGTTATGAGGAAATCAAGAAAGAAGTCAGCAGCTACATCAAGAAGATTGGTTACAATCCCGTCACTGTTCCCTTCGTCCCCATCTCTGGTTTCCACGGAGATAACATGATTGAGGCTTCCGGCAACCTTCCCTGGTACAAGGGATGGGCTGTTGAGCGCAAAGAAGGCAAAGCTGATGGTGAATTCTCTATTTGGCTCTTGGACAGCTCAGAAGTATATTATTAAGCATTAATTTTTTTTACAGGCAAGACTCTGCTTGAAGCTTTGGATGCTATCCTCCCACCTTCTCGCCCTACTGACAAGGCTCTCCGTCTGCCCCTTCAGGACGTCTACAAGATCGGCGGTATTGGTACAGTGCCCGTCGGCAGGGTTGAGACTGGTGTCATCAAGCCTGGTATGGTTGTTACCTTCGCTCCTTGCCAGCTGACCACTGAAGTCAAGTCTGTTGAGATGCACCACGAAGCCCTCGAGGAGGCCTGTCCTGGTAAATTTTAATTAGTAATTTTGTTTTCCCACCTTCAGCTAATAATTGTGCCGATTGCAGGTGACAACGTTGGTTTCAACGTCAAGAACGTCTCCGTCAAGGAGTTGCGCCGTGGTTACGTCGCTGGTGACTCAAAGAACAATCCCCCCAAGGGTGCCGCTGACTTCTACGCTCAGGTCATCGTGTTGAACCACCCCGGCCAGATCGGTAACGGTTACACCCCCGTGTTGGATTGTCACACCGCCCACATTGCCTGCAAATTCGCCGAAATCAAGGAGAAATGCGATCGTCGTACCGGTAAGACCACCGAGGAGAACCCCAAATTCATCAAGTCTGGTGATGCTGCCATGATCACCTTGGTTCCCAGCAAGCCTTTGTGCGTTGAGTCATTCTCTGACTTCCCTCCATTGGGTCGCTTCGCCGTCCGTGACATGAGACAAACGGTCGCTGTCGGTGTTATCAAATCGGTCAACTTCAAGGTAAATTTCAGTTTTTATACAACGAATAATCAAATATTATTATTAATAATTTGTATAAATGCAGGATTTGTCGCAAGGAAAGGTCACCAAGGCCGCTGAAAAGGCAGGAAAGAAGAAGTAAATTAATCAGTTGATATTCCACAAAGATGTGTTTGCTGTGTAACGGGTTTGAAGTATCCATCATTGAAAATGTCATTTAGTTTCGTCTTTAAGCTTTTTAATCAGCAACAGAGTAAAGAAATTGAGTTTGTTGCAATTTTACTCTGGTCAACGTTTTTATAAGGCATTGAACTTTTTGTCGACTGGATTTGCTTCAATTCTTAATTGAAATGGATGAATAAATGATAGGTGCTTCTCATAACCACGACAACAACTGTATTTGTCCAATGTCTAAATGATCTGTGGTCTTAACAAAGACGTCTTTCCTTTAAGAAGACTTGTAATTCTAGAATGGTAATTTCCCGGGGTTGTGGATGTGAACTAACGAGAAACAAATTCAATTAAAGGTAAAGCTAGAATACTAAAGGAAAATGGGTTAACTCCTGAAAATACTGGGAAGCAAAAAGTTTAGTCGGACACTCATATTAATTCGCATTTTAAAAGATGATTTTCGGGCACATCAACACAAACAATAGATTACTCCAACACTCTTCGAACGTCCCTATTCTCTTCCTGGTAAATTAGGGAATTCTTGGCAGGTGTCAACAATCTGATAATAGCTTTTGAAGGATACTTATACGGATAAAGGCGGGAATCACTTCATTGTTGCATTCGGTGTTTCCTAAACATAAACTTAAGGCAAGCAACAACTTGATGTTGTTGCACAAGTTGGCAACGTTAATTTCATTTTCTTAAAAGTTAAGAGACGTAGAAAGGCAGAAATATTCTCGGATTGTACACCTTTATTTTTTGGCATTAGCGATTAAAGTATGAAGCGTGATAACACGCTTTTGCTTTTCCGGACACCAAAGAAAATTTCGGAATGCTTTATTCTTGTAGTAGGCAGCAGAGACCGCTGCTGTCTACATAAAAAGACAAAGTCTACTGGAACATCGTTAAAAGTAAGAAGGTGTGCTAAAGTGGCGTGATTGTTATCATAGACATTCTGTAAGCATAACAACATTAAGCAATCGTACGTTTCTTTTGGCTAACGATGGTTTTATTATCATAGCGTTGGTCCTTTGATCATTTTCAGCTACTTTGCACAGCCCTGTAAAAATGTATCGGCAGTTATTGTTTGGTAACTTTTTGGTAATGACTGACGATAACTATTCCACCAACAAAGCTCACTTGTTAATTTTTTCGATAATTGTTTTTTTTTTTTTTTTACTAAATCTATTTCCCGGAGATGACGAATATTTTGGGTTTTTATTTTCCGTCCCATCTATCGTCCGTGGATGCTAAGGGCTGTCACTAGGTCGCTAAATATTTTGTGTGTTTAGGGATTGAACTATTCAGCCGTAGTGTGTTGGTAGAGGAGGGGGGGTCACCATAGTTTAGACTTTTAGAGGAGAAACCTATTATCATTCTTTCTCTTTCGAACCGCTGGCCGAGAAGGTTACTCTAGTCATCATTGCTGGGTACTCTTTTTCCTGACAATGTTCTTCAATAAAAAAAGGTAATTCCTGTTCTAGACTTCTAGTTATTTATGCAAATGTTTTTATGGTTAATTTACGGGTAACATGGCCTTAAATTTAAACTAGCCAATTCCATGTGGCCTGTTGTATTTTTACACTTGTTTAAAATGTCGTCTCTTGCTGCATGTTGCACGTTTCGTCTCATGCCAAAGTACTTTTGAACGGTACCAGTAATAATGTTGAGTACAGTATTTTAATGAGTTTCTGATGGCTTTTCTTAAACAGAACTTGAATCAAGCTTGCGTAAACATGCATTTTAGTTAAGAATAATTTGAAAAGTTTCTCTTACTAATCTAATTTATATTGTGACAGGTTGGTGGAGATTGTTCTTAATATGCAGTGTCAACAACAAGAATCTGTAATGAGGGCTCTCTACCAGGTTGTGAGATGAAAATGGTAAGACAACAGGAATCTGAAATGGTAACAATTACTTGAAAGACACGTTGAGTGGGTTTGCATTTTGCTTAAATTGTAGTCTGTTCTTTGCTTAGAAATCAGTTGGGCATAAAACTTTGATTTTGACGAGATTTGACAATTACTAACTGCTTAAAATAAGAGCCTTTGTCAAAAGATATTTATCATCTTGTGAAAAGTTAACAATTTTCTTTAACTAAGCTTTTCTTACACAGAACTGAATTTCCCTTTTTTTATTTGTTTGAAAATGTTTTTGGTTAACTTATGTTCTTTTGTTTTGTACGATTCCTTAGTCAGTTGGGTGTTGAAGCTGTTAATGGTGGGGATGTCTGGTGTGCAGCGGTGTGGCAGTCATTTTCTGATCGAGAGATTCACTGAAATGGATCTTCTGCAGACTTGCAGTTCAACATCAGACTTCAAAATACCATGTTGGTGCCTGTCCATGCTGTGTTGAGCTGTTGTGTGCAAAATGGTTGGTGTTGCATGATGGCTGTCTGGCATTTTGTTAGTGGTTGTCTTGCTACCTGTACACATGATAAGGTAATGCTGGATGAAAAGTTTTATTTGATTTTGAGTTGTAATTAAATGTCCGTTCTCGTTTCAGTGCAATCGTATGCCGCCGTTCCAGACTTGATCCATTGGTGAAGCTAAGAAGAGGTTACTTAACTTCAAGATGGATGAATTATTTATATTTAGACCAACTAAAACTGCAAATCTATTGTCCCTTTTCCCTAAGTAAACAAAATGTTCTCTGTTGCCTAGTTGTGTGAAAACCAGGAGTGTCATGATTGAATGGGGAGTTTGCAATGAGGTTTTATATTTTCCATGTGAAAGAAAAGTTAAACCACAGACTTTAATGATCCAGCTAACACTACCGCCTACATAACAATCCTTTAACATAACAATCCTTTAACATAACGCTTTTAATCAATAACATGATATCGTAAAAAAAATAAATTATTGAAATCAAAATTGTTTTTGCTGTGTTCACATTATTATTATTAAATTCTGCCTTTTCTTTACATCTATCATGAATAGCTAACTTTTTTTGTTCACAATTTCCAGCCCAAATTTTCACACCATTTTTAATATTTATAAATATCCAGCCCAAATTTTTATTAAATTCTAAAATTTGCTAAAAACAACCACCATTTATTATTTTTTACTAAGTCTTTTTCGCAAAAAATTGGCGATGATCATTTATCCCATATTTTATTTGTTTATAATATTAAAACAATTTTTACATTTATTTAATTTGTTTATTTATTTTAACACAACCACATATATAATTTTTGGCCCCCAGGGAGGGGGGGGCCTGTGACTTTCCCAACCGCGATAATAACATGTGCCGTTATTATTTTGTTGGTGCAGAAAGCCGGAATTTAATCTAGCAGTTGTCGACTGTATCAAAACTGACATATGATCAGTTTGCCACAGTCGTATACTGCAGATGGTATACTCAGAAGTGAAAACGCAAAAGACGACAGATGAACCATTTTCAAGTACTCAACACAAGAAATAAATGGCAGAGCAAAAAACAAAAATAAAATGATTTCAAGACAGCAACCCGGATGTGACAGCTACTTCAGTTCTTTTTCTTCAATCCTGCATAAATTACATCTCTCAACTGGAAACAGGCTGCAAAACCACTGCACATTGAACAGCAACAGCACAGTTGAAGTATCACCAAGTCCTAAGGGAAAAAATGAAAGGAAATTATATTTAATGATCAAACTTGGGATGTAAAAGAAATTGTGTAAAAAATGTGACATCAGAAATGTTTCCAAGATTCCATTGGCATATTTGAAATTAGATTGAACCAGAAGAAAATAGAATTATGTACTTCTAATTCCAATGAGTTGGTAATACTGAGTCGAAATTTTTGTTCTAGTTTGATCAAGACAATTGTTAACTCAGTGGAAACTGAACAACCATGTGGCCATCTTTTCAAAAAAACAATTATTTGGAAGAAAGAAATATTACCGCTAATTTCTACAATAGATCAGAGTTGACTTGTAAGTTGAATACAAAATTTAAAAAAACCCCAAGAATTGCAAAGTTACAACAAATAATCTCAATTACCAATTTAAAGTCTTCCTGCAGTGACACTTCGGGATAACACCAGCTCGATAAACTGGATGCAGCAATGGCAGCTCATCTCAACTCACACACCTTTCACCAGCTGGCTGCAATAAAATCATGTTAATGATAGACATCCACGAAGCTCAGACTTTGTCGTGTTCGCAAATTCTGCAACAGTTAACCAAAGGGATCTCCAACCTGTACATCAACTAATAAAATCTATTACACATTATTGCAGGGAAATTAATCAACAAAATTACTTTACCAGCATATGAAGGGTTTCTGCACGAGATGAGACACGTACAGCCGTACAGGTATAGCTAACAATGGACGACATTTCGGCAAAATGGACAGCAGTTTCACCTCGTGAATGACCAGAATCAGGCAGTATGTCAGATCATTTGGCCAAGTGGAAATTTTATGCCAGATAGCCTGTAATTCAGACAGACATCTTAATTAATTAATTAAATTTAAGAGATCCAAACAAGAATTTACCCATTTAATTTCATGAATGAAAATGTCAATTGACACCGCAATTCCGTAATGAATTTGGAATACACTTTCAGTCAGCGTCTCGGGAAACAATGGCGAAAATTTCGTCCTCACAAAGACACTCGCGTCACCTGGTGGCTGCGGGACATGATTTTAGCCACCTACCGACAGCCAAAAGATACCTCCACGGTCCACCTACGGAACGGATGGATTGGATCTTTTAAATAAATAATTATAAATAACAAAAACATTACTGCTTTGCAAAAAAATATTACATAAATAGGGTACGAAAAATGTTTTCACCGCCACTAGTGATATCGGTATGGCTATGGCGACCTAAAAGTGTAGAACTAAAAAGACAGAAGAACTCCACCGACAAAAGAACCCCAATATTTTTAATAATTTTTGAAATTTCTTTGTATGCGACAGTTGAACCCCAACGACAGTAGAACTCCAAAGAGATAAGAAATCCTTTTTAAATATTATTAAAAATACCCGACAATAGAACTCCAGTGCCCGACAGTAGAACTCAACTACGCGACAATAGAACTCCAATAAATTATTTCATTACTTTCATGTTCGACAATAGAACTCCATTGAATTTTAAATATTTCAAATGTGGGGTTCAATTGTCGGTAGAGTTCTACTGTCTTTGGAGTTCTACTGTCAGCAAACCACTGCCATGTAACTTAAGCAATTCAGTTTTATAGATAGGCTACCGATATAAGTTGAACGGTGCACTTGTATTTGCCTAAATCTAGCTTGAAATCTTGAGAATAGTACAGAGAACAAAGCTCACTTGCTAGTTTTATGAAAATTTTCCGGAAGTAGACCGGAAGTAAGCGATAGCGCCTTAACCATTGAGCTGCTGGCAAAATAAACCACATATTCGTGATCTCCGTGAAATTTGATGTCGATTAGGTGTAATTCTAACGAAATCCAAAATTTGGTCAAAATCGCGATTTTTCTAGGATAATTCCCGAAACCGGAAGTACACGTACGTAGACAAAAAAAATTAACTTTACAACAAATTTGACGAGGATCACGAATATGCGGTTCTTTTGTGCGTCAGATGAATATTTACTAAACTACTGACAGAAATGAGAAAACCAAGTGAGCTTTGTTGTGACAGAAACTGAAAGCCATCACCCAAAATTTCCACCGAGAATTTTGTTCAGAAATGTGCAAAGTATAAACGTAATAAAAACTGAGTGGAAAATGATCAAAGGCTATGCGGTCTAGCGTCAGAAAAAAGAAACGTTAATCAGTAATAACATGAGAACAATGTCCGCTCTAGCAGAGAAGCACACCCTTACCTCAAATCTTGTGTAGGTGTTCCTACAGCTCATTTCTTGTAGCTGTTAAGTAGGAGCGGTAGGAGATGCAGTCAGAATAACTTACATTTAATTGTGCCGAACAGCACGGATGAGTATCCAGAAGAAGCTGCCGTAGCCTCGCCAGTTATTCTCTGAAAATGATTAAATCATTTTTCAAATTAGTAATATTAATTTAAGAAAAAACAAATAATGGAAACGTTTACCACGTGGTTTTAAATTTAGAAATTTCTTCAATTTCTTTTTTTCTTCGTATGTCGGACACCCAACAAAAGAAACACATTTTCAAAATCCACAGCCATTAATCACTCAAAATTACCTCAAAGTCGTTGAAAATTATCTTTAGATGGGTTCGAAATTATGAACAAACGAGCAGCTAATGTGACAGTGACGTGTGACTCTAGCAGACGACACGAAATCTTGTTCATGTACTGTTCAGTCACTCAGACGCTCACCAGATGTCAGAAATCACTTTGCAATTCTACACAGGATGATAGACCTCTATTCCGGACTGGATTTTCCGGCAAGTCCTCTAGCCGGATTCCTTTTCGGAAGCGAAGGGGGATAAGAGCAATCCACGGCAACTTCTTATCCATCTTGTTAACCACATCCTTTATTTAACCATTGTTATTTGACTTTGAAGAAGAAGCGAGAGACGAAGAGCGTTGTCATACTAAACTTGCAATACAATATTTATTCAAAAGAATAGACATTGTTATACACATTACATTTTAAAAATTCAAAACCTATGTGAAAGGTGCGCTCAAAGTCTCGATTGAGCTTGAGCTGTGTCACTTGAGCGCAAATTAAAATTAGTTCAACTAATAATTTCACAAATTCAATTGGAAATTATCTAAAAGAAAAAAATCATTTCGAACAACAACAATACGAAAAATTTGGTGCAAGTCCCAGCAGAGTGCCTTTGGTCATCCATTCAGCTATCGGGATAGTAATCCACGTCTAGATCCCAGCGCTGCTCTTCAATCATCCTGTGAAGCTCGGCGATTTCGCTATCGACGACTAATTGACAGCGATAGACTTTCAGGTTCGACAAACGTTTCGAATGATGGATGACGGACCAGAGACTCCTCATGGAAATATTTGAGCAAGATTCCAATTCGAGACTATCGAGATCATGGCCGACGAGACTTTCGGACAAAATGGCATCGCTCATGTTCTGACTGGCCGTTATTTTAATGTGTCTGATGCCGGGCGATGCAGTAAGGGCTGCCAGACAAGAAGCGGGGACGTCGTGGTGGGAATCTTCATTTGATTTGCGATCGCGAACGGAGACATTTAATTTGGAAAGAGATTGAATGGTCGTCCTAGTGTCGGTCGTCGTCTCCCTGTAGCTGTGATTGAGTTCCAGAGATAACGAAGTGAGTTGGTGGCAGGAATGGGCGATCCGTTCCAGGTCAACGTGACGAATCCGGCCGATTGACAAGTGCTGCAGGGTCGATCCGTGTTTCGTTAAAATCGAATCGAAACCTTCGCGGAATTCCAGCAGAAGCTCAGACCTTGTGTGACTGCCCAGCACGACCCGCAGCTCCCGCAGGCAGTGCAAATGTTCCAGCGCTTGAAGCTCTTCGGCCAGCAGTAGCGACGGACCATCGATGATCACCTGGTGTCCGGATAAGATGTAACACAATTAATAGAGAAGGAACGCACAAACTCATTGAAAGTATCACCAACTTGTACGGCCTGGCGGCAGAGCTGGACGGCACCTTGTAAACTGTACAGTCGATATGAACTGTCACTGATCAGCTGATGCAGGGAATAGCTGGGCGGAGTAGTGATGTGCGACGTGCTAGTTCCGGAAGCCAGATCTCGATAAATTTGCCCCAGAGCGTTGATTGTGTTGCGCCATTTGAGGCTGCTCAGCCCGGTACATCGTTGCACAACGGATCGAATGCCACGCTCGTCCACCTGGGTTTGCATGACGTCCAGTAATTGAAGCTTGATCCCGACTGCCGACTCCTGGCACAAATTCGACACACTCCAATTGGTAACGCGTTCGCACAGCGACAGGTCCAATTCCCTGTTTTTAATTTTAATTCCGATTAAACGAACATATTAACGGAAAGAATAATTTACCTTAAATTCTGACAGTGTTTGATGAGGGTGAGAACTTGTTGATCGGCGCAGTTGGTCGAACGGAGACTAATGACTCGAAGGTAATCCAGCGAGGGGACAATGTCAGTCCAGAAAATATCCGGAATGCGGAGGACGTTGGATAAATTAATTCGCAACAAATTCTAAAAGGAATAAGAAATAAAAACAATTGAAGGAAAAGCGATAACAAACATTTATGTAACTGATCTACCGGTTTACGTCGACAAATGATACCGAGTGCGATGTCGATGTAATAATCCCAACTGTCGTGCTGATACGGATTGGAAAGGTCAATTTCATTCAAATGGTCCGTTAAAGCCAGTTGAAAGTGACTAGCGGATAACCCCGGAATAGTTTTCAAGCGATTGAAAATCTGGCCAGTTAAATCACTGGCTATTACAATCACAAATAGGAAGTGTATAATAAAATAAAGTTGATAAAAATTACGCAATTCAGGAAAAAAAGGAGATGACGAAATTTGGTTAGTTTTACTGAGGTAGTTGAATTGTGGGTAATGATGCAACGCGAACCATTCAATCGAACAGGAGACGGTTTTCAAACATTCCGACACCAACGTCTGCGGTGACTTTCGCTTCGGCATGTCGGGAGAAGATATGACACAACACTACTAAAACAAACGACGATTTACAACATTTGCATTTCACACTCAAACTGAGCCAAAAGAGCACATTCTATCACCAGCGACGACTAGCACAGAACATAACAATGAGCCATTCGATTATGAACTGACGAAAAAAGGGCTCGATTCCTTTTTTCATTCCTATCCCCCCCCCCCCACCGGTGTCTCCATTCCCATAGTCACCATTGATTGGCTGACTTGAGTTCGGGATTTCCCCGCTTTTCGTATGCCTGTTTGAGGCTGTTATCTATTTTCTCAGACAAGGGAAAAGCCCTAGTCCCTTCCCCGGGTCTATACTAAGAAAATAAAATATAAAAAGAACCGGCGTTTTGGGGCGGGAGTTATCACGTCACGTGTAGACAAAAAAGTGGGTCGTTTTACGGTCTGGTGTGTATGTGATTGCGTGTATTGGGCAGTGAAAAATACAAAAAAAAAGAACAAATATCGTCAACAAAAATTTTTATCTCTTTTTTTTTTTTTTGCAGATGCTGTTTTCTTTTTTTTAAAACACCACCAACACGACAGAATTCTTTTTAAAAAGAGGTGGGCTCCATTTTGTGCAAATGAAGCGCGTGCGGCCCAAAAATAAAAAAAAAACGACGAAAGCCAAAGAATTTTTTAAAAAAAGGTGTGTTCATCCAATATTAATTAAAATGTAACCCCTTCCCCTCCACAAAAATGAGATTCCGGAGATAAATAGATCAAAAT
Organism: Daphnia pulex; assembly: GCF_021134715.1. NCBI lineage: Eukaryota > Metazoa > Arthropoda > Branchiopoda > Diplostraca > Daphniidae > Daphnia > Daphnia pulex. Next base: position 772,525 of record NC_060027.1, read on the forward strand.
TTGTTTTTTTCCTTTAAAGCTGCTGTTTGCGACCACGAAAAAGTGTCACATTTTTAAACCAAACAAAAAAAAAAGTTTAATAATTATTGAGAATTCTTAACACACAAAAAATGAAATTTTGAATTTTTGGAGGGGATTCGAGAGAAAACAATTGCGTCATCAATGCTGGGCGATGGGGATCATTTTCTCACCAGAAGCGATGGCCGGTAGAGGGGCTTCAATGGTCAACACTCCGTCCTGTTTGAATCAAAAAGAACCAAAATGGTCAAAACCAAATAACCATAGGGGAGGCAACAACATATACAAGACGAAAAGGTGAAAGTGTTTCACCTTAGACAGCGACGAGCGGATCAATTCGGGATTGGTCCCCTTGGGCAACAGGAACTCTCGATTGTATTCTCTGTAGACGGATTTGGTTTCGGACTTTTCCTCGTGTTTGGCGTGCACCAGCAACTTGTTGTCCACCGTTTTGACGACAATCTCTTCGGGCGTGTACTGGGCCACGTCGAAACGCAATTTCAATTTCTTCTCTTCGCCGTCCTCTTGAATGAGCGGCGAGTGGAGACCAGTCAACCAATCGGACGCGGGAGCGGCCAAAGCGCTAAACCATCAATCGACCATTTCAATTATTATTATTTTAAAAATTAAAAGGCGACACGCCAAATGTTAAATCAATTATTAATAGACCAAAAGTCCGACCATAAATAAAGCTCCAATAGCGTTGTGGTTATTTTCTGTTTTGTTTTAAAAAGAAAAAAAGGCCTGAATTAGTAGCGCGTTTTTACCTGTGCAGGTGAGAGGAAGTGCCGGAAGAAAGAGAGGACATTTGAGAAGTCATTTGTTCCTTGACATCGCCGATCCACTTGCGTGCCTCCGACATGTGCATACCCGGCATCATAGAGCTTGTTTGGTTTTTATAGGGTTAAAACATAAATGGTAAGCCATGGGCAAAAGATAAGACGCGCGTATTATACAACAATTGTTGGAGGTTAAAAAGTTTTGATCATTTTCCCAGCGAAGATGTTTTCGTATTAAAAAAAAAAAGAAAAGAAAGAAAGAAGAGAGAGAATAAAAATGAATAGTTAATAAGTGTTATTCCACAGCCAACGGCCTCTTTGGTGATTTGTGATGTCTAGCGTTTTTCTAAAAGAAATAACAACCAATTCCCGGAAGACCCACGCGGATGATGGATGATGCGTTGGGTTGGGTTCTTTACCTGTTGTTGGTGGTGGACGAGGTGGTGCTGCTCGAGGTGGACGAGCGTGAAAAGAGCGACGACGACTGCTCGCGATTGAGCAATTCCGAGCGGAACTTGGTCATTTCATCCTCCATTTTGCGCATTTCCGAGTCGAAGCGCTCGCGGATCGAGTTGAACTCGGAATCCAGGACGCTGAAATCGCCCAGCTTGACGGGGATAATATTCTTGCCGGCCATTTTGAATCAAATACACCTGTGCAAACAATCAAACAAATAAAAGGAGGGGTTGGATAAAAAGAAAATGACGTCAGTGTGTGTAAAGGTAATCAACGGAGGGGCGGTGGCGTCGAATGTCTCTCAAAAGAAGCGAAGAATTAATCCGAGCCGACAACGGGCCCAGCCCCAGCAGGTAAGAAAATACCCGCTGAGTTCTCCTGCCTCTTTTTAAAAAGAAAAACAACACCCAAATGTCTTGCTTCGTCAAGGTTACGTGACCATAAAAGGACTTGAAAAGAGACACGACGGGGAGCAAACACTCGGGGTGGTACCTCATCCCACAGAGTAAACCCCTCGTATTCAAACATCAACAGCACACACAGACACACAGAGCTAAATGCGTGTAAGCTCATAGGCCATACATACGGAGAGCCATGTCTCTTTTTTTTTTTCAAATGAACCCGTTGCCATGGCAACCAAATAGTTTCCAATCACGCTCGGAAACAAGAAAAAAGAAATAACCCAAACGATACAAACATCGCTGAATGAAAATGTGTGATCGCTTGCCAATGTTTACCTGTTGAAATTCGTAAACACGTGTGAAATCAAATGAATAGAAGAAGCTGGAGTAGAGCTCGGGAGTGTTGTGCTGGCGTGAGAGAATCAAAAGGCACTGAATGGACGACTTGAACGTACGAGAGAGCTAGAGCGAGCGAGAGAGAGAGCAACTGATGCACTTTGTTGTTTGGAACTGTCTGGTTGTTAGTCCCGGGAGTTCTTCTCCTTTTTATACACATAGAAGACAAATGCGCTGGAAGGGGAGCCTCGGTCTCGGAAATAGCCGGGCGACGCAGCGGGAGTAAGGGGGGGGGGGAGGGGTTTATAACACACACACATAACTGAATAGACGAGAAAAAAGCCCGTCTTTGGCGCTGGACCAAAATGAGAGACGCCCTTTTTGTTTTGTTTTTTTCGCCTTGGAGCACCAAAACGCTTCATCTTTTTTTTCCTTGGGTATTTTTCTCTTCTCGGAGCGTCTAGCAACTTCGATCCAACGGGATTCCAGCCGAGCCGCGAAGTTTTAAACCGGACTTCCCACACGGAACGAAACAACTCGGAAATGAGAAAAAAGAAGAAAGAAAGAAGAAGAAAAGTGTGATGGAGCGGACTTGACTCATCCGGACGATAAAAGACCCCCCAAAATTATCGAAATGACTCAATCAAAAAGGAATTTGTGCACATTCGAGAGAAGAAAAATAAAAACAAATTTTAATTAAAAAAAAAAAAGGGAATTGTAAAATTTCTACTGGGCCAATTTGGTGTGTGCCAGTCTCCTTAATTTTTTGTTGTTTCATTCTAATTAGAGAGAGCTGCACTCTTCAACTTGTCACAAAAATAAACTTCTCTCCAGACACAATAACGAACCCCAACATTCCAGACAACGCCCCGACCCGTGTCTACGCAAACACACACACACACACACGCACCAATTGATTTTTTTTCCCGACGAAAAATAAAAAGGCGTTGGTTTGGTAGGAATAATAATAAAAGTTGATCGGCGATGTGGTTGATGGATGCCGCCATGCCTGGCAATCTGGCATCGTGAGAGTCTACACCTAAAAAAGGTGTTGTTCTTGTCATTTCGTATGTAGATTCGAATTCATAAGATGTGACGTCATGACGTGTGGCCAGCCCAAGGGGGGGGGGGGGGAAACGTGATGTCATCGTGCCGAAAATAGGTGGACGACGTCAGGGCTTGAAACGCAACCGACCAATGGCGAAGCTGATCGATACAGACGCACAGTGAGAGTGTTCCAGGATAGTACAAACGGCATTTTAAAAGATCTAACGGAAAAGGGAGGAGCGAGTTTTTTGGTGGAAAACGAATGTGCCATGTTGAATGGAACCGGTCAGCCACTACCACAGCCCTGTGTGTTTCTTTCTGGACCAGGAGTCACAGACAAATGCCTGACATTCCCCCCAGAGAGATTCTGCACAACAGCGAAACGAAATGAAAGTTGACACGCACGAAATCAGCCTCACCTTAAATGGTTGCTCGCCTCGCCAAGTTGGTCGAAAAGATTCGATTGATTAAAAGTCCCAGCAGCGGAAAGACGAACTGACCAAAAAATGTTGTTTACGCACCGTCAATTTGTTGTTCGTTTCTCGTCTGCTGTCAACAGGCGACGTTGCCAATTCTCCGCCAGGAATTTGCCCCCATTTCTCTTTCACTTATTTTGCAATTGTGATTGATTTGTCCTCGTGCTTTTTAGTCGGCACGTCAGGCACGATCGTTCCCTGTTTGGATCCCGACCAAAAATTTACCCAAAAATGAAAAAAAAAAACAACACACACACACAAAAAAAAGAAACTGATTGTCATTTTTTGTTGCTGATGCGGCAGATTGCCATTGTGTTTTGTGGGCTGTGTGTGTGAAATCGCTTTTTGACGACGATTCCATCAACACAAACCGAGAAAGACCAGAAAGAAAAAGAAAAAAAGAAAACGATTTCCTTATTGGGATTTTACACGGTTCCAACATGGTCATCATCATAATCGACACAGTGGGTGTGGGATGATGTCAGTGGGAATATTCTCGATCGTCGATGAAAAACCCCCACATCCACACGCAATAAGTGTATTCATTTTTTGTTTTGTTTTTCACTTCTTTCATCACCATCTTCTCGTCTTTGTTTTTTTTTCTTCTTCTTTACTTTTTATGCAAGTTAAATGATATTTTTCACATCAAATTAGAAAACAATATTTTAAGTGGGGGGGAGTAAAGAAAAAAGAGATAGAAGGTAGAAGAAGATGGGGGAGTGACAAAATGATGAGGGAAAACAAAAAAATTCATTGCTTCATTATTTCTGTAATTCTTCTTTCACAGTGAAAACTTAAGTGCTTCCTCCGCGTAAAATTCAAAAATTTCCTATTCGCTCGATATTTTTTTGTTTTATCTTTTCAAACCTTTTCAAAACATTTTCCAAAATAAGTGTACACAAAAAGTGTTTGTGGACGCGATTGTTTTTTGTTTGTTTGCTTCTCGAAACCCAATTCCCTAATAGGCGAAAAACCGAAAAGAAAAAAAAGTAATGGTGAAATATAATCGAGAATTAACTTTTACAAGAAAGAAACAATATAACATTGTCAAAACAAACGAAAGAGAAAAGAAGATTGAAAGATTCACAAACAGAAAAGAAAGAGGGGGGGTTTTTTCAATGGTTGGCTCTCCCAATCAGCAGCCCCTCCCACTTCCTCTCCCAGCATTGCCTTTGCATTTAGTAATTCATCATCTAAGTTTAATTCCGAAAATAATAAAGAGAAAAAAAATAGAAACTATTAAGTTTCATTAATTAATTTTTTTTTTTGCGACACCCACAACAAGGTAAGCCTGTAAATAGTACGAGAAAGAAGAATAAGAAAAAAAAGGGCGGTTAAACACAGGTGTGTGTGTGGGGGGTAGAGATATTTGGAGGATTAAAGGTGGTGCCATTCGGTCACGACGAGAGCCTGGGAGTTTTCCATGTACTTTGCCGCTTCGTTGTAAAGACCGTGGGAGCGCCAGAGGAGCTCCAACTTACGACGCGATGCATCACAAATGTGAAGTGGATCACCCCGGCGCAGGCCCTGGTCCGTCTCGCCGTAAGCATCGACGTAAGGCGGAGGTAAGAAACAACCTGAGAGAAAGACAAAAAAATGAACATTTCCCATCATTCAACATGTTAATGATGGGCATAGAACTTAGAAAAGAAGATAAGGAAATAGATACGAACCTTTGCTTTTTCCAGCCATCAGGAGCAGTTTACATTCCCGGACTCGCAAAAATAGACAAGCTCCTAATCCGCACAATTGAGCGTGAGCCGTACAGGCTCCCACTTGCTGCCCATCCAATTCCGTCTGGCAACAGTAGCTCTGAAAAACAAACAAAACAAAATTCAATAAATAAAGGTCGAAGGAATTCAGTTAACTTTAGTTGACTTTTACGCACTTGAGAGCAGAGCATTTTGCCAGTCACGAGGCACATGGCCGGAGTGCGAGCTTCGTCGCCCTCGCTATTGGGACACGTGAAGAGCGAGGCCGCGTTAATGAGCTCACTGTAGTCGGACGGGAGCTGAATGAGCCCGGACGAGATAACGGGAAAGGTCCACGGTGGCCTGGGTTTAGCTGCTGCCGCTTCGACCACGGCCACGTCACTGGTGGTGGCCGTCGGCGGGACGAGCGACATGTTCCACAGAGAAAGCAACGGTCTGGCCCAGCTCTCCGAGACGAGCTGGCCGAGCGACTCGACGCCCAAATAGCGCAACCAGAGGACGGCCTCGGCGTAGTTGTCGTAAGCGTCGTCCAGTTTCGGGTACGGGATGTTGGTGATGAAGTGAAACAGGATGGCCGACGACCGGAAGAACGGCAGACATTGTTCCGTCACCCACTTCTCAGTCGTGAGGGTGACATCAGGGCGGCCCAGCAACTGCAGGTAACTCTGCCAACTTTCACTGGTGGCGAACGTGCTGCTACTACACGACGGCTGATCCATATCCATATCGTCGGATGCGGGCGCCATTGTAGCCGCGATTTGCGTCACATGACAAAACAGACAAAGACGGAAAATGTGCCAAGCCTGAAAAAAAGGAGAAGACGATTCATCATTGTAATTAAGACTCGAGAGAAATAGGAAAGAAAAAGAAAAAAAAACATGAGCAGAGTCATTATTTACTAAAATTGGGTTGAACTGGGGGACTCCTCGGACGTCGCTGTCAAAAGATGGCTCACTAAGTGAAGGCAAGGTACAAAAGAGACCGAGCAATAGACCGAATGCGTCAATCTCTAAGACGGAAATTGTACTACTGGGCAGCAGAACCATACGCAATAAGTGAAGGGCATAGTTCTTCATCACCTATTGCATTCAAATACGATTGAAAAGGTTAATGGGTAAATGAGTTTTGACGTTGGAAATAGAAATGAATTTTACTTCTTGTGACGTGACGATGGACTCCATAGAAATCACAAGCCGCAGAAGCGCTCGCAGTCCCTCCTCCTGACGGGCGGCCAGCCCAGTTGAAGGACTGTGATTCTGATAGGCAAGTAAAGATTCCGTTGATAAGATGGTGTAAGCTGTCGCTTGGGCAATCGCCATAGGAACACGAATATCATCTGCATTAGGGTTGGCTGCTACGGCCGTCTGCAGAAGAAAAAAAAAAGTTATTATTATAATTTTTTTTTTCAAGTTAATTACTCAAAATCATTAGAAATGTACCGAAAATAATCGCAATAAAATTTCTAACAATGAAAGTCAAAACAAAATATTATATTGACTTAATTTAACGAAAAAAGAAGACATGGGCCTGTCCGGGATTTGAACCCGGGACCTCTCGCACCCAAAGCGAGAATCATACCCCTAGACCAACAGGCCACATACGAATCGAGTTTCTAAGCTATGTGATCGCACACTGGGAATGGCTACATTTCCTTTGAAAATTCGAAACAAATAGTTTTACATACGTTAAACTACACTAAATTAGCGGAAAAATTACTATTTACAATTTAACATTAGAAACTCAAGACACAATGCCAAAAATAACCTTGAAACAATTCAAAAAAATAAAAATAAAAAAAAAACAGCATTGCCTCTGCTACTGCTACAGTGCTACGAGTAGTAGTCACGGAAAGAATGTGCCCGTTTTTTTTTAATGAAAATTTTCAATAAAACGAAGAAAATCAATAAAATTAATTTAAAAAAATAATACTAAGCAAGATTCTTCATTATTAAATGTGAAAAAAGAAGAAAAAAGCAAAAAAGAACGTCTGGGCCTGACCGGGATTTGAACCCGGGACCTCTCGCACCCGAAGCGAGAATCATACCCCTAGACCATCAGGCCACATATGAAAACAAACTTACCGTGTATACTGACTGGACGAACAGGGAAGCCATCTCCTTTAGAGTTGCAGCGATCTTGGGTCGAGAGCGAGCCGTGAGCACGTTGACAAACAACTTAGATTTCATGGACCCTAATTTCGTTTCCATCTCCGCCGGCCCACAAGTTTCGTAGACGTTGGTGTTATCCGTTTTGGCGTATTTGACTTCTCGAGTGTTGTCGGCAAGGAGCTGCAAGCCTTCCAACCAAATGTTCATATCAGCTTGGCCAGCTTCAGATCCAGTGGGACGGATGCTGGATGCGGATCGATTGGGTAAAATGGGTAAGACCGCGTTGGACAAGCTTTTACACAACGGGCAGAGAAACTCGTGACGTTCCACATCGTAACTGGCGCTTTGTCGGGGTCTAATTTGAATTTTAGAAAATGATTTAGTCATTAAAAAAAAAATTCTAGAAAGTAGCGTTGACGAAAGCTCCTTTCTATTTACCGATAAGATCTTCTACGTTCGCGACCGAGAAGGGAGTCGAAATGTTGCTGCCAGCACTGAAAGTGCATGACGTGGCCACACGTTGATATATGAGTTCCGATCCGCCTACCGGCGTCAATCAGCATCGGCCAAGTTTCGGGCAGCGGCTCTTCCGTCGCCGCCTTGTCGTTCTTCCACCTTAAAACGGTCGACAACTGGACGAAAGACGCCAGCACCATGGCGGGCTGCTCGCCCGTCTGGCGATGTTCTTCCTGGCAAACGATACACGTGTAACTGGTTTCGGACGTTGAGGGAGCCACCGTGAAGCCCGGGCCGAGGCAAACAGGGAAGATTTGAGCGCTAGAAGGAGATTCAGACAAGTCCATGGCAGATCCGCTTAGAGTTGAACCAAGATTCGAAGCTGTCGGGGCGCCACCACTCTCTGGAATATGAAATTGTAAAGTGAGAAGACGGGCAGAGATAAGGGAGGAAAAAAAACCTGAGATAGATGAACCTGTTTCTTGGAACAGTTTTGCATGCTCCTTGATGAAACTCTTTTGCTGGGCCGACATCTGAGCCAAGATGGCAGCTCGTCGAGCTGCCGCCATTTCAGCTTTCCTTTGACGGGCAGCAGCTTCCGCTGGGGATTCTTGTCCAGGTCCTTCGGCTGATTCGGCTTCCATCGAGGCACCACCAGCTCCTTCTGTAGAGCCTCTTGACTGTGTTTGAAAGTAAGGGGCTCGTTTTAACTCCCCATAACCAGGCGATTTTATGAACATGTCATTACCTGGGCAGCAGAGTGCACTGAGCGAAATTTGCGGATAGTCCACATCAGCAACGGGCGATGAACGTCCACCCGGCCGTTGGTTTGCAACGACTCGAGAACTGTGAGCAACCGGAAGTTTTCTTGAGCTTGTACGCTGAAATCGAAAGGCGGCCGAGACTTGTCCTGCTGGCGAGATTCTTCTTCTCGAAGTGCCAGTCCAGTCAGATGCAAAGCGGCCTGCAGCTGGCCCTCGGAGAAGGTCCTCGAGCGGAGGTCGTATGTCCTCAACAGAACCTGGTGGATGAGGTGCATGGTGATCTGGCAATTCATCAATCCGACTAGATTGCGCAGGGCAGGAGCCAGGGGAATAGGTACGGGTGGCGGGCAACAGTTCTCCTCGTTACGGCCACGGCGGATCTTGCGGACATTGTCCTCCGATCGCGACTGATCTTCGCGGCTGTAGTGGTAGTGGTACACGTTATAGTCGCCGTAGAATTCCGGTTTGAGCGAAAAGACGCCGCGGCCGGTCCCCTGCAACGGTTTGCGGAAGACGGCCACTTTGTCAGCCACACGCTCCAGTCCCGTCTCGTGGTGAGCATCTTCCGGGAGGGCCCGGTTGAGAGCCGCATGTCCCTGGGATTCCACACACAACAGGTGAAGCACTTCGTGGCTAAGACACTCATCTTCATCCACCTGTTTTTTAAAATGATTTGAATTAATCGATGTCAAATAGGTTGAACTTGGTCGAGATTTACCTGGCCAATGCCGGGCGTGAATCTTTCCAGTGACAAGATGATGATGAGACGGAGAAACTCTTCTGCGATGAATATCGTTTGGCGAAGTCCGTCTTCTTCGGCGTTGCTCTTTTTGGTGGATGAAGTCGTCTGCTTGGCCAGCAGCTGTTGGTTGGCGTCGAAATCGGCCTGGGCCCAACTCAGCAGACTGAAGCGATGGAGGCATGCCAACAGGAAAGAATCGGGGGAATCGAAGAGGGCGGCGCTGAGCTGCAACAGGACTATGTCACGGTCGTACATTTCCGTCCGGCAGCGCACGTTCTGATAAAAGTAGAGCTGATTGATCAGCGAGTAGCCGTTGTGACGCCACATTCCGGCTTGCACTTGCGCCATCAGGACTTGTAGTCGGAGAGGGGCTTCCATCAGCTGGAGGAGAGTCGGTTTCGCTTCCAGCGTCATCTCCGAGCAATCCCATTCGAGTCCGTGTTTGGGCAGGGCCAGCAACAATCCGGAGATCATTCGCGATAGCGGAAGGTGAACGCTGACCGGTTGCGTGGAGACGTCGTAATCGTAGCAGAGCTGCGTAAAGTTCAAGAGCGTAACGGCGTTCTTGGGCTGCTGCTCGGTCGGCTGCAGTTCTTGAAACTTTTTCAAAGCGGCTCTGGTGGATTTGAGAAGGACTTTGCGATCTGATGCGCACCACTGAACAATAAGGGTCAGGACGGGCGCCAGTTTGCAGTGAAGGTTGAAAGCGGCTTCCCATTCCGCTTCGAATTCCACGTGCTGGCCAGTTTGGCGGACGACACTGTCCATTCCCTGTGAAGAAATCAGTGTGAGTCAAATCTATAAACAACTCTTTGAACAAGGCCAATCATTTCTTACCTCCATGGATGAAAGTAACGAGAGAAGCATGCTGAGGCCCTGAAGAAAGCCTTTGCGCAAAGGATCACTCCATCGTCCGGATGTTGAATCCGTGTCATCGGCCACCTGCGTCTGCATTTGTAAGCCTTCGTCCAATTCCGGAAGAGGAACAGCAGACAATAAGTACTTGATGTCGTAGAGGACGTACATGGCCCGCCGGAATGACTGTTGATTCCGACTTCGGTCAAAGGACAAGAGTCCGTCTGCGTATCATATACATTTCAAATTAGATTACAGGGGGAAAACAACAACACGAACATGTTGTTGGTGAGGTTCAGGGCTTACCCAAGTTCTTCCGGCGATCGATCTCGCCGAGAAAGCATCGCAGTAACGCTGCTAAGGCTCCGTGATGGCCCATCAAGTACTGGGCGAGCGTCGGTACGGTGAACAACTGTACAGAGAGCGACGTCACGCTATGCGAATGATCGTGATCGTCCGAAATAAAGTCGGACATCAACCGGCCATAGTGTCGAGTAAATATCTGGCGGAATTTCAAAGGAATTAAGAGGCCATATTGATCAAAGTAAAAGAAAAATGAGAAGAAAACTTACGGTGGCAAAGTCTCGTTTGGCATCGGGATCCATCAGTAATCCGGCGATAAAGAGCCGATGCCAAGCCGATCGAGCGGCTTTCCACAACTGAGTGTCGGACAGAAGGACGGATTCGAGGAGCGATACCTCAGAGTCCCGCGTAATCGGCTGAAATGTATTGCAAATTTACCGGATGAACGCTAATGAATTGCTGATTGGGCAAAAGAAAAATCTCCGATACCTTCATGATGATATCGGCCAAAAGGAGACGAAAGCCTTCGCAAATGCCCATCAATTTGCGCAACCAGTTGAGGAGGCGGAGGGCGTGTCCCTGATGAGCCAAAAAGGGTCCGAGGAGGACGCAGACTTTCAGGGCACGTGGAGGCAATCGTGAAGTGTGCCGCTCGATGGCAGATCGGGCTTGATTGCACGCCTGATTATTATCAATTCAATTTATTAGTCGGGCTCAAAAAACGTTGTGGGTCAAGTTTCGGCGTTTCTACCTGAAACGACGAACAGCGGACGATGCTCCTGCCCTCCCGGTCGATACAAGTGGCCAGATCGACCGCCTCACGCGAACTGACATCCAATGAACGCTGCAGAGCTTGAATGACCTGCTCGAACGTGTGCGATTCGTCATTGTAGACGGCTGTGGCGTACACCGAAGTGTACAGCTCCGGTCCGCATGGGCCGAAATCACGCCGATCCACCGGCATCGATCCGCTATCGCCTTCTTTGATCTACACAATAGGAGGAGGCGAATGAAGTCAATTCCATTCCGGTGATAAATAAAGGGTGACACTCACTTTCAAGTCGGCAGGCAAGTTGAGATTGGTGTTGGATCCCAACAATTCCTGGGCGTATTTCAGCACCGCCTCGATGACAATCCTGCAGCGATCGCCCATGTTGACGGCCGCTCTGGAGATGAAATTGTTCAGTTAAAGATTGGTGGAGAGATGATTTAAAATGAGGGATGATTTACATTCGATCCAGACGATCTAGAGCTGCCTTCTTTCTGGCGGCGGGATCGAGCAACAGGGCGGAAGCGGTGGCATCGCACTTATGAAGCGAGCAACGTGGGGCTTGGCGCCAAGCTTCCGTATCACCGCAATCACAATAACCTCCTCCCACGGACGTGCTCAATTTGTAGCGATGTTGTTTGTGCTCCGAGTTACGGAAACAGTCTGCGCACAGAACGCATGTCGGATCAGCTCCACAATCCCGACAGCTGATGGAAGACGAATGAGAATTTTTAGTTATTATTTCATTAAATTTAATAAAACTATTAATCAACTTCATACCTGTATGTTGGTTCTCCCATTCGGAAGACTCTACCACACAGAGCCGGGGGATTGTCATTTTTGGAGAGCTCTTCCCACACTTTGTTGGGGTCTCCAGTAGGTGCTGCACAGAGGAATTGCTCCAGTGGAAGTATCATCTCTCTCACCACTTGTGCTTCGTCATACAGAGACTCCATGCAGTTGTGCCCAGGCTAGATACAATATTAACGGAATACCAAGTTAAGTTTTCGAAGTTTCAATTCATGGTACTTGAGAACAGAAAAGTTTCTTTTTACCACCGGGCAAAAGTTGGGTGGGACTACCATCTTCCAGAATTCCCTTAGACACTGGGTGGTGAATGTTCCTTCCTGCAAGTCAAATGAAGAATTCTCGTTACTAACAAAACCAAAACTGTTGCCGATAATAAGAAATGAATCAATTGGTGTGTTGTGTCACAAAACCCCTCAAAACTTGGTGACGTTTTCAAAGTAATGTTATCCAAAGTTGGATTAACCTTCACACATTTTTGGTAGTTTTGTGACAACATCAGAGAGTTGCCGGGGAAACAGACCTGGTACATTTGGAGCCACCGTTCAACAACTTTGGGTTTGTCATCCCAAGGCATGTTGGGGCAAATGCCTGTGTAGTGTTCATCATTGTCTGAAGGTGAAAACCGAAGTTCGACACTGGGCGATCCTGAGCTTTTCGTCATATCAATCCCGCCAATATCCGAATTGGTCACATAAAGTTCGTCATTGCTGTGTTCAAGTTCCATATCGTCTGTACTATCTTCGTCGCTAAACGAATGCAAAATCAAGTCCTCGATTGGATCCATGCTGACAATTTAGAGGGAACAAATGAGTTGCCAACAAAAAGAGGATCTCGAATAAGCCAACAGGGAGAGTGTGATTCTCCTGTTTTGATAGTTCACATTAAACTTCACTTTCAATTGATTTTGGCCTCGTTCTTTCGACCAAAAAGCCTTTTTCTTTTCCAACGTTGGTTAGAAATCGTCACATAATTTCACTTTCACCCATCAGCTGTTTGGTTCTTGGCGTTGAGTTTGGGACTCGTTCGCTAGATGGCGACGATTGATAAATCGCGGGACGACAACAGCACACACCAATCCGCTCCGTGATCGGAACTTTTATCGACTGGCTGCAGGCTTCCCTGCACGTTTCCCTATTCTCGTCGGCGATGCTCTTATGTAACGTGTGTTTAGTATAAATCATATCAACACACACGACAAGAGCTCCCAACAGCAGCCGGGGAAACAGACGTATAAACTACGGGTTTTTTAAATGAACTGTCTGGATGATTTATATCGAAAAACAAAAACTGACGGATGACGCTCAAAGCCACAAGAATATATATATTTCGAGTGGAAGCTTCACTCACTCGACAGACAGCCTCCGACGACATGCACAACATATTTCGATTAGAATATGATATGTATTATGTAGGTAAGCTTGTGATAAGTCGATACCTACGCTATTTTTCTACCGTACATTATGCAAAGACCCAGCAGTCAGGCCACGCCTCAGAAACTTTCCTCTCATCTGAATAAATCAACGCAAGAGAAAGAAGTAAAATCTCGTTGGAAAAAAAAAAATGTTGGGTTGTGCAGAGTGCTAGTCGTCGATTTATAACGATCACACGGAAATTCACAACGGGATCTGTTTTCTTTTCTTTTGGCCAATGTGCCATGTGGCAGACGGATGTAACAAAAGCAAGTAGTTTCCCACCGACACTATTACACGACTTCGTTTTCAATTTTTATTTTCCATCTTGTCTTGTTTCACTCACGTACTTGACGACCTCATACGTGAGCCACATGCGATACAACGTTGACGAGCGAATCCAATTAAATCGAGCTCTTTTCAAGCGCATCTAACGATATATGCGAATAACTGATGATGTGTACGTGATGATGATGATGACAGCAGTACACATAGCGCCATTTATTCCCCCCCGTCAAAATGGCAATAAATAAACCGCAGAAAATGTTGACTGCCAACAACCAATCAAAACATTTTTATTCCTCACACTTAAAGGCACAAGTCATAGAATTTTTAATCCACGCGATTTATGTTTATGACTCGAAGTCGAATTTGACATGTTACAACCCAGTTAAGTTTTAACTCGTCACATGATCAGAATCGAATTTGGAATTAGTTGTTTAAATCGACCGCTAGATGGCGAAGGCGACAAATTGTTCGCCAAATTCAAACCTTCATTAGCGAAGGAAAGAAAAAGCGCACGTTTCGTGCCTCCTATTTCTTGTCATGGGAGACAAACTGGGCGGTAGAAAATAAAACATAAATATTTGTGTGTATGTCTATCTACTACGTGTGTCATTTTATCGATTAGTCTGGCCGTGTGTGTGTGTTTGATTATTACGGCTCTTTGCAGGGCATCGGATCTCGGCGAAAAAAAGGAGCTAGACGCGGCGCTCGTTTATGTAACACAAACCCGGCGGCGATTCGATTTTTCCTGTTCCGGGGAATCGCGTTGACATTTTATATCCCGTTGCGTTTTCGGATGGAGGACCTTGGCGACGACGATGAGGAAAACAGAAAAGAAAGAAGAAAAAGCGTAGAGGGTGGTGGGGCGGGACCGTGAGTGAAGGGCGTCGCGCGGTGGTTTTTGGCTTTTGACGAGTCAAATAATAATAAGACGCACGTCATCGCCAGGCAGTGAGTCGTCGTCTTACAAATATACAACAAACAATCAACAAACAAACAACAAAAAATAACCCGCAGTGTGAGTCGGCCCTATAAATATAACAACTACGCCGGGCGTCCGGAAGAAACACACACGCCGTCCGCTACTGCGCTTCTTATAAGCCGACGACGGGGGGGGAGAGAGAGATCAAATCTCAAACGTCAGTGTAGCCGGGGGTAGTAGTCGAATTGTGTACATAATAACCAGAGTCAATCGTCATCCCCGACGGCCAACACCAGAAATTCCTGACTTTCCAACACGCCACATTGATAATAGACCTTGCTCGCCTCCCTCTCTATATATGATAGATCCACTTTGATGGTCTAGATCAAAGGATCTCTCCCTGGCTCCTAGTATATATATGGAGTGATGGGCCGCTCGTGAATCTTGGGGGTGGGCGATCCTGTATCCTAGAAATAATAAACGAGGCAGAAATATGATTTGGCATCTCTAGCTCCTATCTATATACTCCCGCCCGACGGCGAGAAACGGATCTAGACATATCGAATTTCTCGGCGGTATTTTTCGGCCCCCCCGATATCAAAATGGCACTGATTGTTGTAAATCATTCATTGCGTCATAGAGTGTACAGTGTACACGGGCTTCTATATAATCAAGTGCTTTTCAATGAACTATTTCAATGGAGTTGATATAGTATAACATTGAGAAATTGACGAGCGAGTCTTTTATTGCGTATTAGCGAATAGCAGCTCTGCTCTCCCATGTTAGACATTGTACATAATAAAAATAGGGGGGAGTGAGAGCGGGAGCGATCGATATGAAATCCCAATTTCATTCGCGGGGATCTTTTTTTTTTCCCCTATGTAACGCGCATCTACCATCCCCGCCAAATCGTAAAAAAGAAAAAGTTACAATAGAATTTACCAGATTTTCCAACCCATCAAAAGTCTGGAAAGAGAAA
This sequence comes from Daphnia pulex, assembly GCF_021134715.1. NCBI lineage: Eukaryota > Metazoa > Arthropoda > Branchiopoda > Diplostraca > Daphniidae > Daphnia > Daphnia pulex. The sequence goes on from NC_060027.1 coordinate 788,152, forward strand.
GTTCAGGAGCCAGTTGATTCTATCTGGCGAGAAAAATAAAAGTTTGCCTTTCCATAGAGTCATGTGATGGAGATTATTTCATCACCCAATGTTTTAATATACAACGGAGACAAGGAAATGGGGTGCAGCTGATGGAAAAGGATCGTCCCACCCCCACCCCCCGTTAGTGTTGTTGAGGAACCACGGCGAGCACATCATATCCGGTCCTGTCGTGAATTAGCATCATAATGAGCTGAGCTCAGCAGGAGCGAACACACAGGGGGAGGTGCTCCTCCCAGCATACCGCGGCGCGTGCTCTTAGATCTAATGGAGAGACGAAAGAGAGAGCGAGGGAAATCCCGCTGACGGTCTTTATTGGGCGAACGATATGAAACGAACGAGGCAGCGGAAAGCCCCCCCCCCCCCCCCCCCATTTTTTTTCGCCTATATACATTTCTATATGAGGGAGATGTCTAGAGACGCATTAATCAATATCATAATCCTCGCCCATGTCTCTCCTTCCAACGTGTAACGTACCTACAGCAGTCAAAGGCGGAATAGGTGGTGCCGTGATTAGTGGAATCCACCTCCGGAAGTCTTCCGTGTGACAGCGCGGGAAAAAAACACCCCATTCAAATTTTCGGTTAGATGATTTTTCGTTCTGTACAAGGGGGAAAAAGAAAAAGTTGAAATCAATTGGCATCATCGTTTTTAATATTAAGGAATAATAAAAATGTGACACGCGCGCGCACATGACTGAAGATGAAAAAAAAAGGAGATGAAGAAATTGCTGGGGAATGTCGCCCAGCGGTTTTTTATTCCTTGTGACGCGTGATTTGAATATATTAAAAATTGACGCCGCGGCTCTACGTTGTCTAATATGTAAAGAGGAAAGATGGAAAGGAAGAAGAAGAAGAAGAACATGTTGAAATATTCACCGCCACCTACCAGGAGAGGACATGTATATATGCGATTTTCCTTGAATTGCAGACGGGAAAGAGGGGCGGGATCAATCGATAAATCTCCACCAGCCACCACCACCGCCAGCAGTAGCAGCCAGCCAGCGCACATATCTCCACAAAACAGCGAATGTTTTGACTGATGATGATGGCTTTTATATTCATAACGGAGGAGTCGCCCCTCCTTTTGTCCTATTCACAATGACCTCGAGAAAAGGCGTGGGCTGCTGTAGTATAATATCTAGAAGGAGACAATGTTTGATTAGAAAAAATATTTAGTCCCGAAACGAAGATTGAAGTCGATTCACCTCTGAAAAACACCATTTCCCATGGTGAACGCAATTCAATGATGATATTATGATGGGTACACGCAATTTTGATGAAAGCCGCTTTCCGATCGAGTTTCTCCCCCGGCAGCTCTCCACTCCTAGTATGAATATCGATTATTGGTTATTCAGCAGTTTCAGTGACCTCTTCTTCTTTTTAGACGATTTTCACGTTCGTGCTCTTTTGTTGGTCGCCTGGGTCACGGACTCCCCCCGCTTGAAATGCCAACGACAATATCTTTTCAACAGGTTCTTCTTCTGCACACATTTGCCTATAAATGGGAGAGAGAAAATATAAAAATTTTAGTGGGAGGTAATAATAAGAAAACGGTCCAGCAGGGGGCAGTTGACGGCCTGGAATTTTCATATCCTGGAAAAAAAAAAGAAATTTGGTATGCCAGTCACCATCGAGGGCTGGACGCATTTGATACACACTGACCAACGGCGGGAGGCGGTGATTTACGACATTTAATATCGTCTGCACAGCGTCTGAAGAAATACGAGCGGGAAAAATCAAATTATCCGGCAATATCATTTAAAAAAAAAATGAGTTAAAGTGACGCGCACTACTCTCTAATATCAAAATTGATATAAATAAAGGTCAATCGGATTGGCTGTCTCCCCCCTCCCCCCCCCCCCCCCCCCACGGTGTAACTTGTTTACGGTTTCGTGCAGATTGGGCGCATCCCACAAAATAGAATTACGTCGTGTGCTGCTGTGGCCATCAGGAGCGTATCAAATATTTCTGGACCTTCCGAAAAGAACCGCTAATCGATTTTTCTTTTTTCCTTTTTTTCCCGGCAAAAGTCAATGACGGGCGGTGGCGGCTTCTCCCACGGCGACCGGGACAAGTTCCGTCTGCTCGTCAATAATCCCATCACGTCTGGCGGGCCGTGTGTTTCCAAAACAGGAGCCTCTATAGCCAGCCAGTCTCCAGCCGTCGTCCGTGTCATTATCTCTTCTCTTCTGCCGCCGCCGAGCATCAAATGGATTGGCAAACTGTCGGAGAAAATTCAAGGAGACATCATCAAGAGTAGTAAGATGGTTGTCGGTCCAATTTTGATATGCGCTCCTAACCAGGAGGGAGTAGGAGGAGGGAGGGGAGCGCGTATATCATCATCAACTTGTTGTTTGTTTGCCCGCCCCGTTCTCAACATGTTATGATGAGGAGCAACCCAGGAGCGCCGAGGAGTTCGATCGAATTGTTCCCCCCCATTGTCGTGCAGATTTCAATGGGTCGTCGTTGGATAGGCAACAACTACACACCGAAAAAAGATAGAAGGGAAGAAGACAAGGCTCCTACAGGATCCTGTCTTCTCTGAAAAAGTAGAAAAGTTTCGCCTCCTACTTTCTTACACTGTAAATAGAGAGGAGGCCCAGGCTATTCAAGAGTGGCACGAAGAAAATCTATCTGTGTAGTTTAGACAGGAGCCGTATAGGAGACACACACAAAGGAAGCGACTCCTCCTACTCCCCTTTTTTTATAGCTCCTAGATAGTAGGTAGGTGTACAGTTCTCGCTGTAGGTCTTCTTCTTATAGACGTTTTTCCAAAGACGATGGATGTATGTATGTATACTATAAGGAGCCTCGGCGACTACTTTGGCTCAGTTCCGGCTCAGCCTCCCAACGAGTCGCACGTAGACGTACAGTCCGCTCCGCCCACCTCATTTTTTTTTTTCGTCACCTCCTTCCATTGACGATTTGGTTTTGTTTGTGTGTCCCCGCAGGATTTTGTCCGGTTGAGTTTTTGATTGCGTTCGATCCTGGATAGGAAAAAAGGTAAGGACATCATAATAATATTAGATCAGAAATAAGGTCGGCGCTAATGTACCACCACAGTCTGTGTAGCGTCTAGGAGACGGGCGACGACGACGACGGGCCAATATGATGATCCACCAGGGATCTAATAGAATGTGTATAGATGTGTATCTTGGGAGAGTTTCCGATGACTAGGACTTTTCGCTCGGCATACACAATAGAATCTGCCCGTTTTTTTTTTTTTTCCTTTTTATTAACACCGCGGCAGCAGCAGCTCCTTTTTGTTGTCCGGCTAGGAGAAGATGTCGGCCATTTCTTCCTTGCATCAACACAAATCCCGCACGATATATATCTTTTCTCGATCCGGTTGGCCACTTTATGGGAGAAAAAATGCGGGTAGAGATGGGCCGTCATCCGTGTAGATCCCATCGAACACGATAGGATTTGGGTAGTAGGCGTGGTATCTAAATATATACATAAACACGTATATAATAACATCGTAACATTGACGGGCCAAAATAAAAAAAAGGGGGGGGGGGGAGGGAGACACGGAATTGCACTTCTTCCAATAAGTCGTGCCATAGAAACCAATGGCGGATCGATAACTATAGAGAGAAAACATAATAGACTCGGCAAGGATTTGACATGGGGGGATTGATAACAGGATCACGTTGCAAGAGTCCTCTACCAGATGACAAATAGCGTGGGATTGTCATTGTTATTAATGCCACCCACTAAGTTTTAATGGCGCGAAATTGTCGCCAAAAGGGGAAAGAGGGGGGAGCTGGATCAATCGGGCGACTATTTCGAGGATCGTTTTATTTTCTACCCCCCTCGAGCAAAGCGGATGGGAGGATTTCGAATGTGTAAACAACCAAAGATCTCTCTGGAGAGAATACGGATGATTGAAGACCAGACATGATATTAAAAAAAAAGTAACTTTCTTTCCTTACCCAAATATATACAGCAGAAGTAACACACAAATAGGAGCGGATGTGAAAAGCGGAAGTCTCCATCCGTCGTTTTTTTCAAATTCGATCAGGATCCTGGGAGGCCCAACGATATTTATCACCGCCTGTGAAAATAGAATAAAATAAAATAAAATAAAATGAAATGAAATTTTCTTCTTTTTCTTTAAAAAAACAGGAAAGAAAATAGGAAAAAAGAAATTCCTGTCAATGGCCGGAGGAGGTGACGCCGGTGGCGAGAATGTCGGCTCAACTACCAAGAGATTGACCATCGCTTTTATCGGCGCCAAGAGCGTCGGTAAGACTTCAATCATCCGAGTAAGTCCCCACCCATCACATCATCCCCGACTTGGCTATTGACACAGTTGCCGAGGCTATCGTGCAAATATGTGCAGGATCAGATGGGGAGGGGGATTTTCAAAAGCGCCAAAATTCGTCGCCCAGCACCCAAGAAGATGAATCGATAGCGCAGCGGAAATTTTTTCAATGAAATTGCACATCATCAATTTGCCACCGTGAAAAATATTTATCTGCGTAGGCGCGCCGGTGGCCCAGTGGGACCCATGCCATGAACCCATCCAACTTTTTTCGGGAGCAGTTATTCATTCCAAGGGTCCCGACCGGGGACGACAGGACGTGTGGGGGGGGGGAAGACCCTTATTTTTGCTTCTCCAACGATGATGAATCGAAACTCCCGCTCCTGATTTCCACACCCGCAGCATCTGAAATTGGGGCTCCTATTGAAAAGTGATTCGAGTTAATTCAATTAGTCGGCCCCAACCCACCCCAAAAAACTTAATCTGACTTGCAAATACACGCAGGTTATAACACGGGCACCCAGGGTGATTGATGATCTCGGGACACCTACATAACTTTGAGCGTTGATTGGCTACGTTCCATCAATCGATTGATTGAGGAGGTGGGTGGGGGAAACGGGGCGATGACGACGTGATGTCAATATTCTTCCGCGTGAGTGTGTCTCCCTGGTAAATACGCCCCACAGAGAGAGAGGGGACTTTTCTTTTTCCCGGTACAGATTTTTTCAGCGCAGGAACTTTGAGCAGGGCGTTTATTTCTCCAGAATCGTCCGACCGTTTTCTTTCCATTTACCAAACTGTCAGCCGATTTATCTCGGACAGACATCTATCCATTTCCTTTTGTTTCTTCTCCTTTTGCTACGTCGAACACACCGAGACAATTTACAGCTCGGAGGACTCAACGATCCTGGGCAATAAAAAAAAAACGGGTCAAATCCGATCATTTCCAACAGAAAAAATGTTATTCGATCTTTTAAAATATAAATAAAAAATGTTTGTTGCCTTTTCTTTTTGGTTAAAGCAATTTGTGAGCAACCAGTTCAGCGATGTTGTCGGATCGACCGTCCATCCGCACCGTTACGCCACCAGTTTGGTCCTGTCCAATAACCGCATCATTGAAATTCACATCTCCGATTTCCCGGCCATCGAAACATTTCCGGAAGATTCCCTGCAAGAGTGGAACCTGCACTGCTCCGCCGCTTCACCCAAGCAGCAAAATCCGAGGAAGCCCCCACAATCCTTTTGTCGATTACGGCAGGCGTCCGCCTACGTCCTCGTCTTCGACTCTTCCAGACCGGCGCCCACGTTCCAGTACATCCGCCAGATCCGCGATCAGATCCTCAGTCACGGAGGCAAAGACGTTTACAAGAAGCCCATGGTAGTGGCGGCCAATAAACAGGATCTCATCCACATGGCCAGGGGTCCGTCGTCTGTCGGTGGAACGACGACGACGGCTGGAACGTCGTCGTGGTCCAATCGGGGTCCGTTGATGGGAAAGGGCCGCCGCCGAGGGACTAACAAGTACATCCATCACCAGCATCATCCGTCTTCGGGAGCAAACGGCTCGCACAACAACAGCAACGGGCTGGGCAATTCCGGCGGCAACGGCGGCGGTAAAAACGGCTACAACGGGACGACTGGAACGTCGAGCGAGTGGAGCTGCACCGTGCGGAAGCAGTGGCGTTGCCTCTACGTCGAGTGCAGCGCCAAATTCAATTGGCAGGTCAGTCAACTTGGTTTCTTTCTTATTTAGGAGCTAACTAACTAGAGCTCCTTATTGATCCAATCAAGTCTTCTTTCTCCTCCCTCTCTGGCCGTCACCCGGGGCTAATTTCTATATCGAAGATGAGAAGAGAAAAACGAAGGTTGCGCTTTTCATTGGGTCGATCGAACTTGGTGAATTAATTGATGGCGAGAGAGAAGCGCAGCGCTGCTCGTCAACTCCTGGGTCGTGTAATAATAACAAGCCGAGTGTGTTTCCTATATAGTCAGACCCTATAAAAAGAACAAAACGGACGGAATTCATTAAAAATATATCCAACAGTTTCTCTCTCTCTCTCTCTCGTCGGGTTCCGACTAATAATTATTTGGGTGGGGGGCCTTTACTCGCTTGTTATGATGTTATTATCTTCCGGTCCTCTCCTCAGCAGAGTCGTCCCTTGATGATAGTTTCCAACTTATTTTTAGAGCGTAGAGAGACGCAGTGGCCATTATTGTTCATTTGCTCCTCCTCCACGGGCTCGTGTCTCCTAGGCGAAGAAAAGTCTTATTCAATTAATTCCTTCCAATTTCACTAATCAGTATTTATACGCATTCCGAGAATTGTGTGCGCGTTGTTATTATCTATAGGCATCTTCCCTCCACGGCGGAATGGGCCACCGAGAGTTTCGGGTAATATATATTTGCGACGGAAAATTACGTGAGTTAAGTTTAGGCCCTCCCTTGGCTCTGTGTGCGCTAATTAGCGCAAAGTAAAACGATCGATTCCACTCGGAGCAATAAGAAACTTGATGAGCGACCACCCCCATACATAAAGTACAGCAGATTCATCTTCTTCTTCTTCTTCTGAAAACTTCAACAGAAACAGCTGTTGAACGAAAGAAACACTCCCGCCCACCCGTTCCTAAAAATAGCGAATGAAAAAGAGATCCGCCGTTTAGATTTAGCGATTTTCCGGTGCCTTTACTAGCCCCCGGCAACCGAAGCTTTTACCCTTTTTCGGTTCGTCGAAATGAAAATTTCGTTTTAATAAAAAAAGTAAAAAAAATGTGAAATTGTTCTTGCCCGTTTTGTGTGTGTAGGTGGTGCATCTGTTCCAGCAGGTGGTCAATGCAATCGAGAGTTGCTCCATGGACGGACATCGACACCAATCGGGCGGTGATCCATCGCGCCATCAACTGCCGCATTCGATCGCTCAGCTCGTCCATCTCGGCCAATTGGCACATCTGGGGGGTTTTATCAACGTGCCCGGTGCTCCGCCCGTTGTCATGCCGTTGCCACCACCTCCCAGGCCGTTGGCAACTTCACCAGAGACTCGTCGACGAACGACGACGACAACAAACGGGGGGCGATCGACCAGAAGATTGCAATGCCCAGTCTGTTGAAATAAAACACAAAAAAACATAAAATTAAAACAAAACAAAACAAAATAAAATAAAAATTTCGCTTGTTATATGCGTGTGACTCTTGAAATAATAATAATAAAATCGATGAATGACAAATTTTTCTTTTTCTTTTTTTTTTTTTTTTTTAATTTCTTCTTTCACCGCCCGTCGCGATCCATTACACACAACCGTCAAGAAGAATATAAGGGCCAAAGAAGAAGAATGTGTTGGTTGGGAGGGTTTTTTTTTTGTAGAGACCAAAAAAAGAGCATCAAACAAAGAGGAGTGGTCGAGAAAAAAAAAAAGAAAACAAACATCAAATCAATCAGTCAATCGTTGACTTCCTCTTTTTCTTCTTTTTGGCCGGGCTTGGTGTTCCGGTGGTTTCGCCTCGTCGATCATCCGCCGTCGTCTCAACTGTCGTCTGCCTCTTTCTCAGTTTTTTGCCGGCCGATCCTTCTGCAATCGATATTAATCAAGTTTAGTAGTTGCAAGGGAGAAAAAAGAAGTTGTTGATTTGAAAGTCAAACAGGTATTTTTTCTTTTTAAATTACCGTCAACGGCAGAGAGTGGAGAAGAAGTTTCCTCGTCTTGTAAACTTTTATCATTTTTCTTCGTCTTCTTCTTCTTATTCTTGGATTTCTCCTCCTTGACTTCTACCAGCGATTCAACCTGATTGCCGTTTGTGTTCTGAATTCCAGCCGTCGACTTTCCAGTCTCCTTACTCCGTTTCTTCCGGTGGCCGACCACTTCCTGTGCAACCAGCGGCGGTTCCGGCTCGTTGTCGTTCACTTCTGGCGGCACGTCAATGTCCATATCAACTTGAGCAAAAGTGACATCGGTGAATCCTTCTGCCGAGGCTGTCATCCGTCTCTTCTTGGCCTCTTTCTTTTCTTTGTCTCCGGGACGATTGGATTTCGGTTTTTTTGTTGTCGTCATGACGCCAGACTCTCCTTCCGCCGCCGCCGCCGCCGCTTTCGATCCATTCACTCTTGCAGACTTGGCAGCGGTACCAACTTTTCCACCCTTCAATGACGACGATGAGGAGGATTTTGTTGTTGTGGACCGACCGCCAGCAGCGGCGGTGGCCCGAACGGGAGCCGTAATCGTTTCGTCAAGAGCCAGACCCATCAGTCTGGCCAGCAGCGAGTGATTCTTTCTCAAATCCTTTTGTTTGCCCAATCCTTTGGCTGTAAAGACCGTCAGGGCAGCTTTGAAAGGCTCCCAAAGTTGGGCGCCTGTACCAACACCACCGGCAGGAGAGGCGGAGGCCGAGGAGCCCTTCAGCTTGGCAACTTCCGGACAAAGCAGTACAACTCGCAGCAGGATAAAGAGCTCGTTCAAGTACTTGGGCTTGGTGGATTCGCTACCAGCTTCCTCCACGACCTTTAGACCGAAAAAGGGGAAAAAGAACAAAAGCAAATTCAACATGTTAGATCGTTTTCAACATGCAAACACACTACAGGGAACTCTGATGGGTGGGGGGGGGGGCCACCCTGCAAATCGATCGATCGTTACAATCCTTCTCCTCCCACCCCCATACATACAAGACACGAGGCAAAAACACGCAGGCCGATCGATCGATCGCCAAAACACCCCTTTCACACATAGCCAACCCAACCCCCCATGAAGAGGAAGGAGAGAAAAAGAACATGAAAGTCGACAGCTCCAAAAGAGCCAAGACAAGTTGGATCTTTTTTCCTCTTTCTCCTTCTTTGTGTGTGTGTGTGTGGAAAAGTGTAATTACCCGCTGAGAGGATTGCAATAGACTGTGCAACCGCTTTGTCAGGAGCGGCTGGCCCATGGCTGAGAGGGCAGTCGAGTTCCGGAAGAGCGCCGTCAACAATTGAACGGCCAGCAACTTGCGATTCTTCAGGATCGTCGGACCGAAGGCGTACTCGATCAACGATTCCACTAGGAATCCGGCATCCGGCCAAGGGTAGACCAGAGCGCGGGAGAAGACGCCAAACGGGACGGGAGAATCGCGTTTCAAAAAGAATTTCGACAAGTTCGAGCGGTACAGCTGATACACTCCGTCAACCTCCACGTGCCCATCTTTACCCTTGCCGTTCGTCAGACCTGCGGCGGAGTCGCTGACACGAGTCAGGTGCAACGTGCACCTGAGAACGAACGAACAACACTGGACCAAATCTTCGCTGATGTACGGCATCAAAGTCCTCTCTGAAAACCGAATTAAACTTTAGTCAAATAACAGTGAAGATGGCGAACTTGTCTTTTAACTTACTGGCATAAGGTTTGGAGAAGAGGATCTGGAGTAATTTGACCAAGTCTTCCATGCCGATATCTTTCGAGTCAGCGAACCGTCGAATGTTGGTCAATTTGCGCAAGACGATCCTGGTCCGGTCCATGAGGGGTTTCTGGAGCGGCTCCTTGACGGTGACCTCCAATAACGAGAGGAGAGGCATCATGGCAGCGGCTGATAAGCCGATGCTCAATTCTTTATCCGTAAGGACCTCCATGAGGTCGAGACAGCGGAGCCGAAAGTGCATCAGGGCAGTGCCTTCCTTGGGCAATTTGTTCACATTCTTGCGTAGGGGACGGGCTTTGCGGAATTCCTGGAAGGCCGAGCCGAGCGCTTTGTCCAAACTCTCCATCTGTCCGTCGGAGAGATCGTCGATATCAACAGATTCCGTGTCCGTCAGAGCAGCGCTGTCGCCCAGAGCTTCGTGGATCTTCATTCGGAGCTTGTCCGTAATCGTTTCCTCCTCGTCCATCCCGTCGCTAAATTCATCTTCGCCCTCGTCATCTTCCTCCGCTTCAGAGTCTTCAACTTCTTTTTGCTCCGCTTCTTCTTCTTCTTCCGGGCCGTCTTCCTCGTCGCTGAGGTCGCTCTCTACATCCTCATCAGCGTCGACTAGAGGAGTTTCCTTTTTGGATGGATCGATAACCTATCGGGGAACGGAAAGACAATTAAAGAATCCGCTCTTCATAAAGTAGAAATTGAAAATATTTACATCCAAGACTTGCTGCAACGCGTTGGGCGTGATGTGTTCAGCCAATAAGGACCAAACGGACACGACGATGCTGCGGAGCAGGTGCTGATTGCGCGACAGCAGCGACAGGAGAATATCCGTCACCACCTCCAACCAATGAGGATCGGTCTCAACCTCTTTGGCCTTGGCCGCCTTCGATTTTTTCGTCTCCTTCTCGTTGGCTTTTTGGTAGCAGGTATCCAACTCGGCAATGACTTCAGATGCCAGGGCCGGTTGGCGGAGCAGTTCGAAACCCATGCTGATGTACATAACCAAAAAAAACTGACCAGTCCAGCTGTCAGCTTGTTTAGTCGTTCGATTTTTCTTCTGAATCTTTTGAACGTCTTTTTGTAAATTGTTCCATAAAGCTTTCACCTATTTCAAAAGAATTGGATCGATCAAACATTTCCCTCAACAACTGTAAGCACACACAGACGACGTACCTCATCAGAGATGTCACTGTCGGGAACAAGTTGGTTAACTTGCTCAAATGCTTTGGACAAGAAAGTTGATAGATCTTCCAATTTCTTGCAGGGATTATCTAGCGCTCGCTGAAAATTTTCTTTGGCTGCCGAAGTGAAGACTTTTGAAGCAGTCGGAGTGAAATACGCCCATTGGGCTAGAAAAACTAGTTGCGAGGCTTTCCAATCTACTTCGCGTTGCATAGCAGGATGACTGATCAGCCTGATCAATTAAAAAACTTTTTTTGAATTGTTTTGATTTAAGGAAACAATTTTGTTAACATACTTGGTTAAATGCTGGATCAGCGTGATTTTGTCTTGTGTTCGGCTACTTTCGGCGACGAAACTTCGGTAGATGTCCACCATGCTCACAATAGTTTCTTTCTTTAGAAAAGAACTTACGTTGGCTATGAACCGGGTATCTAAAGGAAAAGTTATTTTGAATAAAAATGTCGTTGATTTTGAATCGTCTGCGCGTACTGGTATTTTTGTCGAATGCAACGTGTCCCGAATTGTTAAGTAAATTCTCCATAATCGATGTCTGGGCTTCAGGAGAAATGGTATCCCTGGCCAAGACCGTTTTAATTGATTCGAGTGTACTATCAGCTAATTCAAAACTCGAATCGTCCTTGGTTTGTAGAATGGTCACTATAACGGACATCATGTTTTTCTGGAGCATTTTACCCACCTATTATTTGGAAAACATTTAGAAATAAAAAACCTTGTGACGGAATGGAAATGAATTCAAGCACATACCATTTCTTCGTCTACGAATTTGAGAAAACTAATCAACATCGTCATTGCTGTAACCGATTTCAATTTTGTTGGAGATTCTAGAGCAGGTTCTAAGTGACCAGACCAAAAATCTAGAAGCTTTCCAGACTCGGATAAGCTGCTGCCTAACCTTGTAAATAGCGGATGATCACCGGGCGACGAATGGGTCTAAAAAATTTCATTGTTAGTTTTCTTGAAATGTCATAAAAATAATAAAAAAAAGTAGTCCCTCACCAAAATTAATGTAGTCAATTCACTAAAACATTCAGGATCACTAATGCTAGAAGAGCCGAAAACTGACTTCCAAAAGCGTTCATCGACTACTTTGGGAAATTTGTTGTGAACGACCAACAACAAGTTCAATGTGTCAAATGTTTGATTCTCCCATGATAGAGACAGTTCTTTTTTCAGAGCAGGCCACACAATTTCATTAAAAGTTCCTTTATCCACCTGTTGGAAGACGATTAGTAAAAAATGTAGGAAACGAAAATTTGTCAAATGTAAAAATTATCGTATTTACTTGTTGGCACAATTCTTCCAAAAATCCGTACGCGACAGGCTGAATGTAATTTTTAACTTTAGAGCCAATAATCAAGTGATCAACTACTTGAAGCATTTCTTTTTTATCTGTCAGTCTGCCAGATTTCACCAAGGCACCATAGGCTAGTACCTGACCGACATGTTGGTCAATTCTTTCCTGTTGAATGTACAAAAGTTAAGGATGTGAACGAATAAGACACACAATGTTTGTCATACTCTTTTGCTGCCTTCAGCCTCAAGTCTATCTTTAATGGCATCGTGCACAGTTTTATTGGTTAATCGGGTAGCATTTACTGATTTTAAAATCCCAACCAATGTTATATAGTATCCATGTCTGGCACATTCTCTGCTGGAAGCCAATCCTTGAACCAATCTGCCAATCGAGTATTCTAACTGGGACTCCTGTAATAAAAAAAACAAATATACATAGTTGAGTAGCTTAGAAGATAGAAGACTTTAACCACAACATACTGAGCAAAGTGGACTCTCAATTTGTTTAATAATTTCCAGCGAAGCAGACAACCTGGCGCTCGCATCTTTGTCAGCTAAATTCCAAAACAGATCCAAAAACTGCTGGTTCAATCCTTTTGATGATTTGGTATTGCTGGCTGGCTTAGAGGCTTTCACAACAGGATTGGGAGCCTTATCGGAAACAACTGTCTCATCCTCTGACTCGCCTTCGAGTTCTCGCGCCTTTACCTGAGTCGACATTTATGTTAATAATGGTTGTACTGCCTTATTTTAAATTCTCGCACGATTACTACAAAACATACCTCTTTACTTTCACTTCCATTTGATGGTGTTTCTGTTTCAGCGGGAGCTTCAGTTTTCACTGTCTTTTTCTTCATTTTTAAGAGGTTCGATTTCGAGCACGCGTGGTGTTGGCCTCGTGTGTCGTTTATGTCGTCTGCTAGATTGCCAGCTTCAAAGATACTAATTAGCATTTGGGTGACGTCACATTTACGTCGCTCAAAGTTTCGAAGGTTACTTTGATTTCTATTGATTAAAAAAGCCATTTTTTCGCAAAAAATAGTTATTCTATAATATCAAAGTTTGTCAACAAGTTTCATTCATTCAATTTTCTTTTTATAAGATTTTAATTCCAAAATTTTACGCTAGAAGTGAACGAGAGCCATCTATCGACGAGACAACGACGCTGTTGTTCTCAGTTAAAAGCCGTCTCGAACATGGCAGGTCGTTTTGAAGATGATTTCTCTGGAAGGTGAATACAAATTTCAAATTCCTGTTAAACCAGGATTCATACCCTTTCTATTATCTGCAATTATTGTTCCTATGGATGTAGTGCATCAATTTAAAACGTTTTATCCCCATTACCTCGCTGGATTACTTGTTACAATTACCGGCATCCCCCTCCTCCTCATACGTATAGCATGGCAGATTGTGTGTGAATGGCGGCGACGACTATTTTCAATTTCGAGCATGTGTTAGTTACCAACTTTTCTCACCATTCTTTTTCATTCTAGGTCTTCGGGTTTCCGTGATCAAGGAAACCGAGGAAACAGAAGTGGAGGGCAGGGTTATCGCAGTGGTAACTCAGGCAAGCCCCTCCCTGAGGAGCCCCCATACACAGCTTACGTTGGAAATTTACCTGATGGAACAGTACAGGGAGATTTAGAAAATATGTTTGAAAATCTCACAGTAAGTAAAATTTTACCAATGACTTGTGTAATTACCATGTTAATTCAATTTTCATTCTCAGGTGAAGAATGTGAGGATGGTTCGTGACAGGGAGACTGATCGTTTCAAAGGTTTCTGTTACGTTGAATTTGATTCCCAAAAGGACTTGATTCATGCATTAGACTTGGATGGTGTTCTTTGTGAGGGTAAAACACTTCGTGTCGACATCGCCGAGGGTCGTAAGAATGACAACAGAGGAGGAGGTGGTGATCGAGGTGGAGGTGGAGGGGACTGGGGCCGAGGTGGAGGCCGAGGAGGTCCAAGAGGTGGCGGAGGACGTGGTGGTTTCGATGGTAAGTTGATAATTCATTTTAAAAATTCTATTAAAGCACAAGTTAATGTTTGTATTTATTGATGGAGGAGGTGGCGGTGGCAGCTTTGGCGATGGAGGCCGAGGGCGATCTGATCGTGGTGGTGGTGGATATGGCGATCGTGGAGGTGGAGGAGGAGGCTATAACGATCGAAGAGGAAACTCTTACGGTGGAGGCGATCGTGGAGGTGATCGAGGAGGTCGCTATGGGGATTCCGACAGAGGAAGTGATCGAGGATCCTATGGTGGCGGCGGCGGAGGAGGCTACAATGATCGCAGAAGCGATGCTGGAGGCTATGGAGATCGCCGTGGTGGAGGAGGAAGCCGAGGTGATGGAGATAGCTATGGCGATCGACGTGGTGGCGGCGATCGTGGCGGTGATCGTGGTGGTGGCGATCGTGGTTACTCCAATTTTGGTAGCCGACCCAGAAGAGACTCGGATCGTAAGCCTCCGGCAGAAGAATTCCGTGAGCCCAACGCTGGTAAGTTAAGCAACCATTTTGGTCTTGATTTTATTTATTCATTTGGTTGTTTTTGCAGAGGAAGCTGCCGCTCGTCCCAGGTTGAATTTGCTTCCGCGCTCAGTCGGGGCACCTCCGGCCGCACTTGCACCCACAAGCCAGACTGCAAGCATCTTTGGCGGAGCACGCCCAAGAGAAGAAGTTTTGAAGTCTCGACCCGATGATCAGAACTCTTCATAAAAAGGAAAGCAAGAAAAAAAAGGACGTCAAAAGGAGGAAACAGAACGGAAGATGATTCGCACCTACCTATAAAGACAAGACAACAAAAAATAAAAGTCCAACAAAAAAAAAGTTTAAAAACGAAAAAAAAAAAATCTGAAAAAGCGTGAAAAATAATTCTCTTGACTAGCTGAAATGGAAAACAAACAAAATGGACTTGGCAAGCAAGTATCTCGTGGCGCGGAAATCCTTCTTTTTGCTGCTCCATGCCACCCTTCCACGCAATTTCGCCGTCGTTTCGTGTACCTTTAGAAAACAAAGAAAAAAGAAGGCCCTATGTGTTTGTAATTCTCAAATGATGATCATGCTAACACGTACGCAAGTCTCTATTTTGACACTTCGAGCCTACTGTGCTACGATGTTGATTTCCCCTCACCATTAGAAGAAGATTGATTGGAAATTTTTTTTTCCAATCGTGAACGTTTTTTTTTTCCTCCCGCAATTTCTGATTTATTATCAATTTTTTTTTGTGGCTGTAATTGGTATCGTCTGGATCCCTCTAAAAATATTCACCCGACTCTCCTTTGTATGTCTGGTAGATCGTAAAAGCGCGGCTGAGTTTGATTGTTCACAAATACTTTGTGTTTCGCCCGAGTTATTCTACACAGATCTTTTCATTTAACCCCTTTTCTAAGGGGAAAAAAAGGGCGGCCGAAAAACGCGGAAGATGTGCGTCTATTTTGATACTGTGTCCACATTTTGTTCCCTTTTATTATTCAGTAAAACGGGTACAGTATCAAGTTTGATAAATCAGCACAACCGCCACCATTACTACCTACCTGCCAGTTAACGTTGATTTCGGTGCGGGTTTTTTTTAAGACAACAGTTCCCCTTGTCCGAGTTTCTTGCGAGTTGTTCACTTTCATCTTTTTTTTTCATCAAAGAAGAGCACACGTCACTTCATGTTCTCGAGAAAAAAGAAAATTTCCTCCTCCAGTTTTTTTTTGGATACTCTTTTGATTGTATTTACTTTACAATACACATCGTCGCTGTTGCTGGGCGAAGTAACAGGATACATAAAAAAGAATTTTCAATTGTGCAGAATTGTGTCTCAGTAGATTTTCTTGTGTAGAATGGCTTTGTTGCAAAGTTGAGAAAAGGTCCGAGAGACTTCGGCGCCCATTAAACTCGATTCCGGAAGCAATTTGAACAGTTGGCGGATTTGAGTCGGAGTGAAAGGCACAGACAGGTCGGAGGAAGCAGAGAAATCGACGGCTTTAGATTTGCTGTCTATTGGGACGACGGGTGCAGATGGATTGCTGGGCGGATTATTAGTTTTAGCATCGGGCAATTCCCCTTCTTCTAATTCTCCTTCCTCTCGTTCTTTCTTGATATCCACTTCCATTGGGCTTTCATCATCTTCTGGAGGCGTGACAATTTCTTCCTTGATTTTTTCCGAAACGACTTCTGCTTCCTCCATTTCTTCCTCCTCATCAACAACCATCTCGTGATCCAGCTGACGGAGCAGGGAGCTGACGATGCGGTGATCGTACGAGCCGTGTAGACATGATTGCGATAAGCAAACGCGTCCCAATTGAACCAAAAAGCTCACAATGTCGTCAACTAATGGTGGAAAAGCTGTAGCTATTCTCACAAGTGCAGGAAGAGCTGGCAGGTAAATTTCCGTACGACCATTGCTTGGTAAAACTGGACCGAATAAAGAACATGTTACACGAATATCTAAATCGATAGGTAATTGATTTCTTTACCGCTGAGAAGGGTGGATAGAGTGTTGACAGCCAGACGGGCAACATTAAAAGATCTAGGCAGTGCGTACTGTAAAGACAGGTGTGATATGAGATCAACAGCAAAGAGCTGCTTGGCCAAGTCCCCGATAATAGGCTGGGCAAGTAACTCGGGCAGAAAATCGAGACAAATGTGCATGGAAGGGATACCCTGTGTCGTCAACGGCAAGAGAGCCGAAGGATAACCCTATCAAATGAATATCAATCATTATAAATTGTTCAAGCATGTTTCAACTATCCAAAGTACCTGGAAATGGACTAATTTGACCAAATTTGGATCGGCAATAAAAAGTTGATGGAGGAAAGAACAAACAATGCTCTGAATCTCACGCAGTTCTGAAAGCCGTTGATCGTTTGCCTGGGATAAAAAGGTACCTTGTGAGAAATAAAGTTCAACTTGATGCTTTTGAAAAGAATATCAATTACCTCATCCTCGGGAGTCTGTAGGCAAAGCTCGAGTACTATCTGAACGACAGAGCTTTCTTGTGCAGCGATCAAGGCCATTTTAAGCTCTTCACGTTCGCTGTCCGACGTGACTCCTGCCAAATTGCCAGGCCCTTGTGCAGCAACAGGACCGAAAAGCGGTTTGTCGAGTAAATGACGTGACAAATGGGTTCGAGATGCACCTAGCCATGCTTTGAGCATGTATAGAACAATTTGCATAGCCGGTGGGCACCTGATAAAAAAAAACAAAAACAATAATGACCAATCGTCAGTTACTAATTTCATTTGTTGTAAAATTACCTAAAAACTCGTGGATCACACCGCAAAACGTGAAGTGGGTCAAACGTCAAATGATCCTGCGTTAGAGTAGGAGGTGGACAATCTTCCAAAGAAAGCTGCAGCCGGACAGCATTGGCCGTCATTACCCAGAGTTGACGAGGCAGGATCGAGTTCAGTTTCAACCAAACTTGGCGATACATCTCTGAAGAAAATTGGTTTTTTACAGGATATAAATTCTTCAATGATTCTAGAACATGAAACATACCTTGAACCTGTCTGGGAACAGCTTCATTGAGGGTCGATCGAAAGTGCGAGATGAAGGAGTGCGCCACTTGCCACAATGATTTTGGTGGCATAGCCAAGAGCTTCTGCATCAACAGCATGGCCGGTGCTGGACAACCGGCTACGTCGGTGAAAGCTTTAAATGAACAAAAAAAAAAAAAAAAAAACTTTTACTTCTAATTCCAAAGTACATACAAAATTTCTCACAAAATGATTACCTTGGCTCACAGTCTGCGACGAACAAGTTGGAACAGATCCATGTGGGCTGCATAAAGAAGACAATTGGCTATCGTTGACTTCATACATCCAATCTTCCACCAAACACAGCTGTGGAAAATGAGTGGCTAAAAGCCGTAATAATGGTGAAAAGAGTCCTATCGATATTTGATAAATAACAAAGGATTAACATGCGGATTGGAGAAAATGGCCAATCTTGCTTTTAAATGTTACCCGCATAAAGGTGTTGTTCTTTTTCCGCTTGACTGATCAAATATCGAATAGGCAAATCGGCGAAGAACGACTGAGAATAGGATTTGATATTGATACCAGCCACCAAGTAGTTTTTGACTTGAGTCAGACGAGTATCCTCATACAGTAGAGCGTAATATAAAAGTAAAAGCTGGGCCGTGACGGAATGCTCCTGCCCGTCTGTGCTAGCTCGGCGAACGTTCCTGGAAAAACTGTTGGCGAACACAACTCGAATTTCCTCTTCGCTGATTGGGTCATGGCCAATGTCAATGGAACCAGCTACGCCCGATTGATTCTGTTGGTTTTTCGATGGAGATAACGTCAGGATCGAGCTAACATAAACTTCGACCAAACTAGGAAGAAGTGGATGCAATGGAGGACGGCTCTCGCAAAGCTGGCGGTAAACCCAGGTCTTGATCGGCACGCGATGCTTACTAAAAGCTCGGCTTTTCAACAACTGATAGATGCAGTGAACTGGAAGGAATCCTGCAACGTCTGCATTCAAACCGGGAGTGACGGGCACTCGGACAGCGTGAGATGTCACCACCTAACATTCGAATTTAAAAGGATAAGATTTTGACCAAATAAACTTGTTAACAAAGCTCAAACCTGCTCTGGGAATATGTCTTGAGTAAATGCCACCTTCATACGAGCAGTAGAAGCGGGCCGGAGTAAAAGCCTCATGCCAAGCGTTGAGCAGACCAGGTCGCAAACTGCGCTCAACTGTCCACTGTGAAAGTGGATAGCCATTAGTAATAACATCTCTCCAAAACTGCTCCTCGCTGTTTCCATGCACTTGCCAGAGGAAGTCGCTGGCGATTTTTCAAAGTAGCTTTCTTCCCTCACCAACCATTTCACCTAAAATCACAAAATATAACAACTGATATTAATTACGAATAACTTGCGATTATACCCATCGAAAACCGCTTTGTTCTTGGTCGGGCAAGGCGATGAGAGATGGACAAGCCATCAGCATGCAGAGTCCCAGGGCAACGAAACGAAGGCCAGCTTCGGTTGGCGGTGGACGACAGGTAATTAATTGCAATAAAAGCCCACCTTCTTCGTCGTACAACTTCATTCCTGCTATACCCTACAAATATTGAAATAAAGGGTTAGTTTTTCAATTCCAACACCCCTATCTAACATACTATTATTGGAATGAATAGAATTACTTTTAAAGCACAATACAGTCGTAAAAGGGCCGACGCATCAACAGCACAACGGTCAGGTAACGGCTCATCAGCAGCCATTTGAACAAACGACTGCAAACTTCTCAGTAGCTCTTGGCGTAAAGTATGTAACGCAGTGGCACGATCATGTCGCTGTAAAATAAGGAAATAGAGTTAAATACGTTGACGGCTAACATAAAGTACATTTAAAGAAAGCTAAACCTTTTGTCCATTCCTAATGAAAAGAGAAAACCAGGTGCGGATATTTGCATCTCCACCCAAAAGTAGACCAGAGATAAACGGTACGACATCTCCCAACTGGGTTTCAATTTTATCTGTTTTGATCATTTTATGGCAGGATGCATAGTCCAAACTAAGTAAAACAGCCAGAGCCGGCATTCTGCACATCTCCACCTGATAGGGAAAAAAACCTTAAACTAAAGAGAACAAAGCTTTGTCAGAGATAAAAAAACTTACACATTTAAGTTGGATCATCAAAATCTGATTTGGGCACATCCTGCAGAGGGATCTAAGTGTTTCTAATCTGGCCCGTCCAAGGAAGGATTCTTCTTCATATCTTTCACCATTGCTAATCAAACTCTGGCAAACTTGAAACAAACTACTTCTAAAATATAGTTCAAACCACACTTTGGAAAAATATTACCTTCATTGAAAGTATCAGGCATATTAGCCACTATTCGACATATGAAAGATGGACCGTGAAGTGTTCTCAAGAGAGCTTCTGCAACTTCTGTTATAGGTAGCAGAATTGTCAGCTCTGCTAAAGCAACACACAGCACATCAGCTACTTCATCAAAATAGATTTCCTGGTCCAACAGTTCACTGCTTTTGTATGTGGTTTCTGGTCTGATTTCTTTGCTCTAGAAATTAAAATAAGAAACAATAATATTGTGGAAAATGAATGCTTTATGAGGAATCTACTTGTGCCATGAGTGTGAGGAGCTCACTGAGAAACAGCCTTAATTTCCTCGTTGGATCACTCCTTTCAAATTCCAGTGCATAACTGTTTGATAGTGACTGAATCAAGACAGAGTCTTCAGTTTGATTACCAAGCTTTTGACTGCAATACAAATTTTGATTAAAAATAAAAGAAGTAGTCATAACAATAGTAAAGAAAATACCGTAGCATTTGTTCTTTCTTGACGTCAACCTCAAGAGCATGGAAATCAATTGAAAGTAACCCAACTATGGAATTGACAATTTCACGACCGGATAATATTTGGAAGACCATTCTTCGAGATTTGGTGCATTCACTAGATTGGTCCAGTGGGCCTATCAAACTCATTCTAGCCAAACATGGCATAACAGCTCGAATTTCTTCTTCGTTACATTCCGCTAAGTTATCTACATCCAAATTCTGTAGAGCTTGAAACACACGAGGCGAAACATTTCGTTTCGAAACGGAACGAATCGGTGGCATCGGCATTTTATTGGCAAAATATTGTGTTTTTAAGACCACAATCAATCAACAAATCGCCATGGAGTGGTTTACATAGCAAGCTTGATTTTCATGTGAACCATTGTGTTGTCAAGGCAACGAGCAGA
The DNA here is from genome assembly GCF_021134715.1 of Daphnia pulex. NCBI lineage: Eukaryota > Metazoa > Arthropoda > Branchiopoda > Diplostraca > Daphniidae > Daphnia > Daphnia pulex. The sequence goes on from NC_060027.1 coordinate 809,033, forward strand.
CGAAACTGATTCTGATCCTCTAGCGGCAAAACGTAGGAACTACAGTTTACACGGCGCCTTATTAGGGCGAATCCGGATTGCTCGGATAGCTCACGACTCACGTCATCCGACTGAGCAGATGACAAGATGATCAAAGCTACAAGGGGCACTAATGTTGCACTCAACGGACATGATAATAGCAAGTTATAAACTTATAATGATTTAAAAAGACGTTTCTCCCCATTGCTTTTCATTTATTTGCGCTACAATGTTGTAACTCGCACTTCTCACGTAATGGATTACAAAATGTGGAGGGTATTGCATCCAAAAGTTGAAGACGGAAAGGAAACACAATCTTTGAACGTATAAAAACGAAACTCATCCAATTAAAAAAAAAATCAGCGCAATCAATATTTTAAATTAATTACCATGTGGTTGTAAGAAGTAGAGAAGAGAGTAGGAAGAAGCAGCAGTGGACACAATCACCTCGGCTGGACATTGGCGTGACTATCAACAACAGAAAATAGGGGGGGGGGGGAGAGAAAAATAAAAGCAAAGGCAAACCGTTGCTGTGCGCGGCAAATTTGAAATTGAAAATCATGAAACCCCACAAACACAAAAGAGAAAACAAAAAGAAATTATGGAATCGAGCAAGAGGGGGAAAAAAAACGAAGGGACGACATTTTCTTTCATGACTTTTGACACGAATACAGTTAATAATAAAATAGGTGATTATTAGCCGAAAGAGCGTTGGTGGGTGGGAGTGCAGGGCGTGCGAAAGTAATATTTAGCCATTAGGGGGAAGTAAAAGAGGTTTTCACAATCCTTTTACATATTGTTGATGTTGTGTGTTGCCAAGAAAGAAATGTGGGGGGAGGGGGGATAGCAGTACATTAACTCACGCACACGCTTTCACACACGCTCACTCACACGCAGGGGGGAAAAATGATTGATGATTCTTGAATCTCTTCCTTGATATCTTTACAGGGGCCCGCAATCGCAACAAAGTTTTCACGTAGCCATTCTCCATTTCTTTATTTCCCTAGTACTTAAATTGTTCGTTTCTTCTCTCTTTCGGCTCGGATTCAACTATTTTGAAATCTTTAATTATTATTTTTTTTTTACCTTTATTGTCTTTTAGAAAATTGCAAACGATGGAGGAAAAAAAAACATTTAAAAGAAAAAACGAGAACGTTTAAAAAGCTGGCAGACGATGAATCATGAGCGAATGAAAGAGAGACGGGCGGTATACATAGCAGGCGGCGGTAGGGAGTTATTATAATATGGTTGGGCGTTTTCCACTCGTTATTTCCTTTTTCCCTCTCTATTTTTTTAAATCTCCTTGGTTATCTCGAACCTTTCACATTTAAAACACGCTTAATTCTGATGCTTTTTAACCTGCTCTACATTATTCCGCGTCGGCCGGTGCAGGAGCAAGAGCGACTTCGGGTGTTGCTGTGGTTACTTCGGGAGCAGCCGAAGCGCTGGATGCTGATTTGGCTGCTCCCGGCGATTTGGTTGCCGCACCAGTTTTGGTTGCACCAAGCTTGGAAGTTGATGTCGTCGTCTTTGCGATCGGCTTACCAGGCGTGGCCGTTCTGCTTGCAACACCTGGGAAGAAATAAAAAAATAAGAAAATGTAATTTAGGAGAGAGATAAAAGGTAGATGTTAAAAGTCAATCAAAACGCCCTTCTTTTCCAACACGCTCTGAACAACAACAACAACAACCGCAAAAACAATGAAACCTTACTCTTCAATGGCGCCGGGCGAGTAGGGGTGGCGGTGGTTGTTGCGGGTTTAGTGGCTGCGAGTTTGGTGCTGGCTGCGGTGGGTCTGGGAGTAGCGGATTTCGTAGCTGTGCCATTAACGATGGGCTTGGCCGTAGTGCGAGTCGTTGACGTAGCAGCGGGTTTCGGCTTGATGTCGCCGTTGGTAGTAGCTGCTGCACATTTCAAAAAAGAATTGACATGTGAAAATCCAGCGGAAGAATGTATACAAGCAAAAGGTAATAAGTACCAGCAGATTTGGTGGCTGCGGTGGCGGCTGGGCGACTAGTGGCACTGGAAGCTTTAGCAGGAGCGGAAACGATACGACGCGGTGGTGTCGCAGATGTGGTCGAAGCGGTGGTGCGAGAAGACGAGGTGCTCGTGGCCGGTTTGGCCGGAGATGCCGTCTTGGCTACTCCGTTCACAGCTGGCGTTACTCTCTTGGCTGGAGTGGCAGTAACTGTCCGGCTGGCGACAGTTGTCGTGGTGGTGGTGGTGGTAGTCTTTTTCACCGTCGATGTAGTAGACACTGCGGGTTTGGCAGCAGGTCTAGTGGTCGCAGGAGCTGCTCTAGGGGCAGCAGGCTTAGGAGCAGGAGAAGCAGGGGCAGCTGGAGTAGCTTTTCTCAGTGGAGATAATTTGGTCGGACGCGCTGGTTTCGTCGAATCAGCTGATGGTTTAGCGTCAGTGGTAGCAGCACGGCTATAGAAATCAATAAAAATTCAATTAATCCAAAGATCTAGTACAGTGATCATTTATTAGCATACCGTGTAGCTGGTTCCAGTTTCTTAACTGAATCCTTAGCAGCAGGTTTAGCGGCTAGTGAACTGGCAGCAGGTTTAGCGGCCAGTGGACTAGCAGCCGGTTTTGACGGAGTAGACGTAGTCTTCTTTGCAGCTGCGACGGGTTTCTTAGCGGCAGGAGACTTGGCAGCAGCCTTTGATGCCACTGCTGCTGTAGCGGCGGCTGCAATGCCAATGGCTGTTCCAGTCACAATCAAAGCGGGTGCTTCAGAACCGATAGTAGCCGAATCGGAAACTGGACTCTCCAAAAGTCGTGGTTCGACCGTTTCCTGTGTGCTACTAACTTCCACCTAACGACGTCAAGAAACAGAATTGTATTTAACCTGTCAAGTTCGATTTCAGACCAATCGAATTCACCTCTTTGACGTCCGGTACGACTTCATCTGGAACTAACTCTGGTTCTTGGACAGTCGAGGAAATGATGGTAGATTGGGTTTCTTCAACCTAAGAATTGGGAGCCAGTAACAAGTTAGATGGGAGATCAAATAAAAACCAGTTGTGTGACATTCAAACCTGTTGGATGTGTGCTTCGACATCTTCTGCTTGAGAAACAGCTTCTTCCATCTGAGGTTGGTGAACAACATCAGGCTCAACAACTTCATCTTTATGAACAATTTCTTCTTCTTGGTTGACAGCTTCTTCTGGGTGGACAATTTCCTCCTGATGAATAGTTTCTTCTGGGTGGACAATTTCCTCCTGATGAACAGTTTCTTCTGGGTGGACAATTTCTTCCTGATGAAGGGCTTCTTCTTGGTGGACACCTTCATCTTTGTGAACAACTTCTTTTACCGGTTCTGGCTCAGGAATGGTGATTTCTGGTTCAAGTTCATCAACAGTCAGTTTTTCCAGCTGATTGCCAAGATCATTGGCCTGGCAATTGGTCTGGATGCAGGTTTCATCAGCCTTGCCTTCAGGTTCCAACTGGACATCAGAGTGAAATAAGAAGATTAAGCAGGGCTAATGGAAAAAAGAAAATGTTTCTTACATCAACGCCAGAGCTTGTGTCTGCAACCTCAGTGTTGGTGACGCTTTCCTCCTTGTTTGTCTCTGACTGCCTGTAATCATTGAAGGTCCAGTCATCTTCAGAATCTTCAACTTCATCCATGGTACCGTCTCCTTTCGACTCTACAAGATTAGATAAAAATAGGGCATGTTATCAGTACGGGAGTAGAAACAAAACTATGCGTAGCAAACGCCCTTAGATTCCGGCAACACCTTTTTTTGAATCTAATTCTAGGTGCATACATACAAAAAGAAACCAAACAACAGTCTAAGTAGCTATATAAATGGGAATAATATAAACTGTTTCTTTTGAATTCCAGCCAACTACCTAATACGACTTTTTGTGCAGCTGACATGACTTAACACGACAATTGAGCAACGCTTAGCAGAGGCAGAATTGACACTTTGCCGGCTTCGTGAGAAATCGGAATCTGGAATAGTCTGGCGAGAAGAACAGCTGAATGCAAATTAATGGAAGTAGCTATAGAAATGCCACCTAGCGTGAATGACGCCAAACGCTTATCAAATGAGAAGGTGACTTTGAAATACAAAAAAAAAAAAGCCTAATAAAACAAAAAAAAAATATACATAATAATAACCGTGAGACATTCTGCCGATAAGAGAAAAAGAGGAGGGTTCACAGCTTTCAGCACATAAATGATGGTAGGAACTTGACACGCCGCATCGAACAAACAAAAAGATTATCGATGATTCAAACGGGTGAAGATTTGACACGGAAACCTTACGATGTTGACAATTTGTCTTTTTTGTTGATCCTCAAAAGAAAAAATAAATACCAAACAGCTGCCGTCTCATGAAAAACGAAAGAAACTCATTTGGAAAAGGAAAATAAATAGGAAGCTATTAAGATTTAGACGCCCGAGCCGGCGGTGATTTAGAACCGGATTTTTTGTTTCTTTCCCTCTCGTGTTTCTCGCTCCTTTTCTATAGGACAATCAAAGGAAATGGAAGGGAAAGAAAAAAAAAGGTACCGTTAATTGCGTTAGACGCGTTGTGAATATCGTCAAGTGCGTCGGAGCGTGGCGAAATGTTCAGCTCCTCCTGAGGTTCGTCCATTTCGTCGTCTTCAGGGTCATCGTTGGCTGCGGCCAAGAGAACGGCCAGCTGTGAATCGTTGGATGAGCGAATCAGCAATTCCGTAGCGGAGAGTTTACGCTCACTGGAGCTAACCACCGACGACGACGAGTCTTCTACTTCGGTCTGCTGCTGCTGCTGTTGGTGTTCCAACGGCCAAGACTCGCTAGGGCGGAATTCGAATTCGGGGGCGTGCAAATTCCAGTGGAAATCCGGATCATTTTCAGCCGGGGCAATCACCGCCGACGCAGAAACAATATCTGGCTGCTGCTGCTGCTGCTGGCAATCGACAATAAGAGCGGAATCGACGACCGATGACGAGCTAACAACGAAATCCGTTTCGTCTCCGGCGATGCCCTCATCCACAAAAGAACCGTCATCAAAAATAGCAGCTGCCGGTTGTTGTTGTTGTTGTTGCTGCAGGTGATCCTCTTCTTCTTCATCGTCTTCCTCCTCTTCGGCCACAACTTCATCCTCTGCGACTGGATGGGCAACTGCAGGAGGGAAAGAGACGGAATTTTCCTCCGAGGCCCACATTTGACGGTCGGCTTCGGTTATGGCTCGGCCGTTCATGTCGCAGACGCCAATCAAATCCTCAATGGGACTGATGATCTGCTCGGTCGGGGCCTCCGTCTCTTCGGATTGACCCACAAAGATCAGACTGGGCTGGCCGCTAAGCTCTTCGTCGTATTGGTTCCAGTCGACGCCAGCCGGTTGGGCAGTGCCGGATGTTTGGTCCCAGGTCGATCCATCACTGCTCAAATGGAAATCCTGATAAACATAAACAAAATAAAAACCCGAAAAAGGGATAATGAGAAAGTTGTTGGTTGAGTTTTTGGTTGTTTTGTTCACGTTGTGTTGTTTGAAACATGTGTAATGGAGGCAACACGCAAGGCTAATTATCTATGGATCTGTTACGGGGCGATTAGCTTACAGATTTCGATTCCAAAGTCACGACGTCGGCAGCGTCAAATTGTTCCAGTTCACGGCCCCATTTGGCCGCTACTTTCTCGTACTGGTCGCGGACCACGTCCAAATCCATGTCTGGATCGGGTAGCGGAACGACAGACGTAGCGGCAAAATGGCGCTCGGACGAGTCACGACCGGCCTCGATTTCCAGAGCTTCGATTTCCGGGTCTTTCCAGCCCCACTGAGCCGTCGATCCGTCGTAAACCTCTGGCGTTTCGGCCGTGTCGCCGTTGAACGAATCGCCAATGGCCTCCTCCTCCTCTTCTTCTCCGTGCTGTTGCCAATTGGCGGCGTCAAACTCGGAAGGCGAATCGACGCCTTGATAAAAGTGGTGATTGTCGTGTCCTTCCGGCGCTAGGAGCTCGTCTCCGTTACCAAACGGATTGCTGGAATCGAATGGATTTTGCGGCTGCTGTCCGTCGGCCGTCTGCTGCTGCTGCTGAGACTGTTGCTGCCACGAAGTTTCATCCGTGAAGACGGCACCACCTTGAGGCTCGCTCCATCCCCACTTGGCCGCCAATTTCTCATATTCCTCTTGTTGCTGCTCCATGCTGGGTGTGTTGTCCTCCAGGACCGAGGTCGGGGCGGGTGGGAGCGGCCGGCGCGCAATCAGTTCCGGTTCGCGGAAGAAGACGACAATGACGCTGATGTTATCCGACGATCCTTTTTGTTTGGCCGCCTGCACCAACCGACCACTCAGTCCGCTGATATCAGCTAAAATAAATCAACACAAACAACAAATTTATTTGAATTCAAATGATGTCATAACATGTCAAAAAATCGAGGAGGGGGGAAAAAGACACGACATGTGTCAATCTTCCGCATCAAATGGTCCGCGACAAGATGGCCGAAAAAAACACCGGTTCTTCGTAGTATAATTCTATTGAAATGCGATGCGGGTTCCGACTCAAGGCCACCACCACAGAAATACTCGCAGGAATGTTTCTTTCTCACTCCCCTTTTTTTCGTGAATAGAAGAAGAAGAAACCACATGTTCGGCACCATCGTCTCTCCACATATGGTTAACATCGTGCCTCGTGTCTTTTACCTTTTCTTATTCAAAATAAAAAAAGCTCTAGCGCTAGTTGCCCCCCGTTGTGTGGTTTTGGCCATCCACCATCCCCACCTCCAATCACAAATTCCAATCGACATGAAGAAGAAGAAGAAGAAAAAACGACGGCGTCGACGTCCTGGTGGCGGTGACTGCGTACGTTTTTGCACGACACCTCTGACCTCCAAGAATAGACACGAAAAAGAAAAAAACCGGGGGTCCGTGCATGTACTACACTTCCGCGTGCAAACTAAACAAAAGAGAGAGAGAGAGGCCTTGCGGTGGCTGTTCGCGGGAGACATACACACACACACATGTTTTAAAAAGAAGAAGCAGCGCGTGATGGTTCCAGCAGCGGAGGAACTCGACTGTAAATTTCATCCCCCCTTCAAAAAAAGATACTTCATCTTCTTCTTCATATCAATTCCTCTTTTTTTTACTCACAACAGGTAAAAGAATATACATATTAAGTATGTCGCGGGGGAGTAGAACAATGAACCTCAAAATGAGCTTATAGACAGCCGGAGAGCTCCGGAATGGATACATGCATCTAGTGGTGCGTGACTTGCTTCTTCTTCTTCTTCTTCTATACAAGACAAAAAAAAAAGTTGTTTCTTCTTCTTTTCTTTTTCTTTTAGAAAAGATCCCCCCACCAATGGCCGGAAGGCGGACTCTCTTCAACCACTACCGACTTTCAAGCTACTTAGGGAGGAGGAACCGTCGGGCTCCAGTGCATCCGGTCACCTTGGCTCAGACGAAACACAAGAAAAAAACGGGAAGAAACTAGAAAACCAAAAAAGAACTAAAAGGGACGCTGCAAAAGACGCCATCTTCTTCCGTCTCGACGATCCGGATGATGGATTAACATCATCCGGATCCCCCCCATAAATAGCCTAAAAGGACGGAGATGATACGACTAGGAAGAAATTAATAAAAATGGGAATTGTGGCACGAGTCTCTTTCTTCTTCCGCCGAATAATTAGCAGTAAATTTTGTCAAAACAATCAAGTAGAACGTGTGTTTCTGTGTGGAGGTGGACGTCGAAAAGCGGATGTGGATGGGCAGCTGCTGCTTGTCCAGCATCTAAAAATACCGGATTTCAAGACCGGTAGAGAAAAAGCGAGAAGAGAATCCGGGCAACTTGTGTGTGTATACACAAACACATTTCGCTTTTTCCTTCCACCACGTATAAACTGTACGCTAGGAGTGAGGGCCGGTGAATCATCATCTCATTTGGAATGGAATTCATCGATCTTTTTACATCCATCCCTCCTGATGGAGTAGAAACCATAGTGAACAGACGGTAGAGAGCCAGAGGGGGGAGAGAGAGAGAGCCGGAGTAAGAAAAAAAGAGGGGAGAGTAACAAGACTCCCTTATTCGACTCTCTCTCACTGTGAGTTGTGTGTGTGTGTAGGTTTTACCAAAAAGGATTCTCCCTTGGAGAGGAAGAAGAAGAAGTCTCCCTCGTTGACGAAGAGTGGGGGGCCCGATGACGTGTCGTATAACTTATAACATCCCAATTCGACGAATAACGTTCTCTTCTCTAGCTCGGTCCCATCTTCAAACCGCATCCATCCCAGCAGAAAATTTTTCGTATACAAATCCCGCACACACACAGACACCCAGTGACACAACCCGGGGGCCATCTGGAACCTCCACATTCCCGACCCCAGCTATACTATAACCATCACGGTCGGGTTATTACTGAAAGATTACCCAGCGGCTTTTCCAAGGTGGGGTTCTTTTTGACACTTTTTTCTTCACCATCCGCAACTAGGAGCCAGTTGAATTTTTCATCAAAAAAGAGAGAGAGATTCTCCTGAACTAACGACCGGTGTCGAGACGTGCATTCGACATCTCTCGCCTTTCCACCAACTCTCGTAAAAAATGTATTAGCCCATTCCGCACGCTGGGCAAGGTCAAAAACGAAGAAGAAGAAAAAGGCAAAACGAAATGACGTCGCATTCTGTGTGTGTGTGTGTGCAACCAGCCACTCGTTTTTCCTTTTTCCTCTTTTGCTAGGTTCGTGTTTCTCGGCGTCTAAAGTCGACTGCGCAATAAATAATAATATCTTGATACAAGACACGAATACTACTGCTAAAGCAACAAATCCATCAAAAGACAAACACGACGACCGATCCACACACCCAACCGTGAAAACCGGCGCCACCATTTTATAAATGTTGACTCATAGACACTCGTGTCATAATATTTGGCAAGAAATGCAAAACTTGTAATCCAATTGGGGGCCACTTACCACAATCTTTTGGCTTATTCTTTTTTTTTTTTAAATCCCCCAAAACGTCCGTTCACGATTAATCAAATAGTTGAACGGGCTGGATTTCACCGGGGCGGGGATGGATAGATTATATCAAATCAAAGGAAGTTGAATTGTCGATGGGTTCGAAACAAACAAACGACGTATGGCGTTGTTCAAAAATTGTTGAACAAGACAAGACAGGAGACTAGCGGTATCCACCACACCCAGGCAACGACTGAATACGGGGGGAGAGGACTAGTGCCGGCCGGGTCCGACACACACACGCTCAAGGGCAGGACCCGTCCGCCATGAAGCCATCCGACGGCAGCGACGTGAACGACGCCTCGGCGCCGCCTTAACCACCACCCAACTTCCTCCCCATCTCCCGTTTTCCCCTCAAGGAAAGAAAATTCTTTTTGATTATCCCCCCTTCTTCCTATTTCTTTTTTTTGCATCGATCGACTGCAAGTGGAGGCTCTAGTTTTTGTTGGTTTTTTTACTGCTTGGGGAATAATAAAACATTCCCGAGATATTTTCATCACGACAAAATAAGACTTGGGATAAGAAAAATAAAAAAGTTTTGGGGCGAAAAAAGGTGGCGGCCATCCGAACATTTTCATCTCCGGCCGTATCCGTTTCGTGTCGCTAAGCCGGAATGAATGGGAAAACAAACTTTTCACTGGCGCAATGATACAATTTGGTTACTTTTTTAACTTGAATAGCATTAGTCGAGCTGTGGGTCTTCCTTAGTAATTAAAATGCGCCCCAAACTAAAGAGCGTTGCTCATTTATCAGCGGTGGCGTCCATTTAATCAAAACAATCAGAAAATTGAGGGAAGAAAATGAAATGGCATTCTGCTGTCCTGGTTAGGGACGTCATGTCAGAAAAAATGTTAAGGAAAAACAGTAGTGAGTCATAACGGGTGGAGGGGACACGCCCTGTCTCTTTCGTTGGCAGTGACATCTCCTATTTCCAATCTACTGAAAATGCTTAAAAGGCCACGTATTTTGTTTTGATATCAAATGTTTCTGTTTGGTTTGCTTTAACGGAGGAGGAGGGATCAACTGCCATGTTCGGGTTTTTCCACATTTTTAGACAAATCTTTCTTATTCTTCGTTCCCCCCAAACCCGGCGTCAAAATCGCTCGAATGACCACGTCTAGTCCCTAACAGCCCTGAGGGGCCGAGTAAGGGGAACCAAACATAGCCGCTGGAGATAATACATTCAATAGGACTATGTGCGGTTTTTGTATAGGATCAATCAAGGGACTCTATAGAGTCCTCCTCCTCTCCCCCTAGCCGACCCACCCCCCCCCCACCTTTTTTTCGTCTGCAGTCTAGGCCGGAAGTGAGAGGTAGTGACGTCAACCAGGTGTTTTTAAATGGGGAGGGCGATTTCCAGGTGGTACTGGACAAAAAAGATATTAAATATAAAAGAGAGAGATGGTACTTACTCTCGTGGTGCAAGTACTGGAGTACTATGAAGGCGGATTCATCCACGCCGATCGTATCCCAAAGGCCATCACATCCGATTATCAAGAAATCCTCTTGGCCATCAAGCGTCATGGCCACCATGTCTGGCTCAGCAGTAACGTAAGGTTTGTAGCCGGCGTCGCCTGCCAAAAACACCAAAGCCAAAAAAGAAGAAGATGATGGGATGTTTTATTAGGCAGTACATCATTCAGATTATTATTGCCGGAATACGGCTGGGAAAGTTGTTTTTGTTTTTTTGTTATTTTCTTTCCTCAATGTCGCGCCACATTAAACACTGATTCAATTATTAGTGGCGGGACCAACGGCAGTGTAGTAACAACAAAAATATGAAATAGAAATCGTCACGCACCGATAGCCCGAGACACGGCAAGTTGTCCGTTAACGCGGTAAGCTCCGTCCCAGAAAATCACCTCACCGCCAAGATTTGATATCCTTTCCTTCTCGTCCTGTAGGTAATAATAATTTTTTAAAAAAGAAAAATACACAATTAGTTTGAAAGTTGTTTTTTTAAGTTTGTCGGAGTTATTTACAATCCTGTCCGGTTTGTGTGGATTGACCAGCTGTGTGGCGACGCCATCTTTCACTAAAACGGCCTGAGAATCTCCCAGCCACGCCGTCAAAAGTAAGTTGCCCCTAATGAGGCTTACCACCGCTGTTGTTCCTCCTTTCAATCTCTATGTGTGTTCACATACAAAAGGGAAACATTAGAATTGTTCGGCAAACAATGAAAGCGCATGAATGCAACTAACCTCATTTTCGTGTTCTGTTACAAATGCCAAGTCAGTTGCTAAAAAGGCTTCCCTCAAGGCTTCACTCGGTTCCGTGGCGAATTTCGGATTGGAAACCAATTTCTCGTGAAGCTGGGAAGCCGCGTAAAATGCCGCGTCTGTGCCAGCATGACCATCGAAGACGGCATAGTAGCTTGTGGGTACATCATCCTGTCAAACCAAATATTTACTCAAATGACTCATTCTTCTTTTTCGGTGATGACACGGTTCTCTTATTTACCCTGATGGAACAAATTTTGTTGAGGTCTTGTATCACTACATGGCGATCTTCCATTTTCCTCCTGCCATTTCTGATCGCATGCACAGATACTGGGTGAAGAGTTCTGTTGCTAAAAGATAATTCGGTGCAAAGGCTCTCAAACTTTTGGTTGTTGAGGAACTCAAAACAAACGTTATTGATTTTGGATGTCACTAGCTGCATTAGCTTTACTGGTTCGTAGCCTGTAAAAGGAATGCCATTAGGAACTAGACGAAACAAATGCAGATGTGTTTGTTGTCACCTTTAACATCTCTGTTTACGGCACCATCAACATCATCCTTACTTATGCAGAAGCGTACTTCCCACAGAATAAGGCTAGCCAAGTGAGCAAGCAGTTTAGAAGGGCAATTCCTGTGCAACACAAGTTGAGATAAGCCAGTGATCAAAAATCAATTGAGCCGATGAATCATAGCCGATTATGTTACAACATACTTTTGCTGAAGGTACTGTAGAGTCCAATCGACTATTTCGCCGTCCACTTCATTCTCTCGAATGCTATGCGAACCAACTTTCACTGGTAACGGGTCATTTACGTTAACTGTCGATTGAAAAGTTTCAAAAAAGTGTCGGTACAAATCCGCCGGAACAATTGTGGAACCATTGGATGCCATCGTCAAATAAAACACAAGCAAAGAATAGAAAAAAAGAGTCTTCGTAATTGTCAAACCACTCCCACTATCCGTCTGCAAACGCCAAATGGTAAAGCGCGGGATTGGATGGATAAAATACGCGGGAACTCGTCGTACAGTGTGTGGTTGAACTTGAAATCGTTATAATGCTGAAATTAAACTGACTGACAAAGGACGTTTATCACCCGCTGAACAAATTTCTTTGTAAATATTTACTTGAGTTTCGTAAAAGGTAGAGATAGTTTTAAATTTTTATCTAAAGCTGCCCCCCACGACACGAACCGATAAGATGGCGCTGTCCTCTCAGAGTGATAGGGGGAAGTTTTATATCCGTAATTTAAAACCTTTTTATGATAAGAAAATCTAATGTGACATTGGCGGATTGAACGTCATATTCACAATTAAAATGTAATTAATTTAAAAGAATAAATTTGAGTTGTTAGATAAGAATTTTTGGAGTGGTATCTGACGCTCGTAGTTCGCACTGGCCCTTAATTGGACCACTTTGCATAATCGAGTGAAGGTAATGGACAGTGACTAAATGTACGACTCAAAGTACTCAGAAGTCAACTTTGGAGCGTGAGACCACTAGCCGAGATACCGGGGCTTCATCGGTATAAGACCTGTCGTATACGTCATGTCGATAGATGGCGTTCAACTGAAGAAGTCCCGCCATTTTTTTTCAACGAATAATTCCAAAATCACTTCCCACACTTTACCCTCTGCCGATAATTCTGAAAAGTTTGTGGCTGCCCTAATATGAACATATACGATTATGAGTTTTTGAATTGCAACACTTTTCGAAGTTTCAGTCCAGGCAGAGCTCTGGTCCAGGAGTTAGTTCCAACTTCTAAGCAACGGCCGAACGTGTGAGAAATTGGGTATGATTATCTAATTTACAAGTGACTTTAATGGCTTTCAATAATTCATATTTTATTGCTACGATAAACTAAATCTACCAACGGTGAAAATTATTACATCACGTCTGAGACGCTTTATATTCCCGAGCTTTGTGATCAAGATAGGTGTTCTTGTATTCTTCTTGCATTTTAGGTGGCAATGGTTTATTCCAGTCTTCCGGAGGATTATCTCGATGTTTCCAAACATCGTTGTAATAGTGCGGAGCCAATCTTTCGTAGCGTCGCTTCGATTCACTTTTAATGACTTGTTCCTGTGAGAATAAAAAATATAATTTTTAAATGTAATACAGCAACCCTTATCAAGTTTTCGTTACCAGTGCAGGTATATCTTTTTGCAAGCGAAATTTCATGCAATTTTCAAAATCTGTCTGCCACTGAGCACAGTCAAGATTTTCTCCATGAATAAAGTATTGGTGAAAGCGCCCTCTGATTGATTTGCACTCAGAGTGCTCATCTTTATACGACTCACAGGGTCTTACCTGTAAAATAAGAGTATGAATCTGTATGATTAAATTTTCACAACAAACTAGTAAACTTTGGAATTAGGTCATACCTACCAACCAGACATTTGGAATATCTTTTTCATCAACATATTGTTTGGCAGGTGTCTCCTTGGTTTCTGACATTATTTATTGATGGAACTAAGAATATTATGATGCTGAATAACGTTTCTGATTTCACAGCAACCAATTCTTGATTTATAAAAAAAAAAACCGGGGGCAAATCGAAGTACACTCTTTCAATGGAAATAGGAAATTCGTCTGCTGAGTGCAGACGCATAGAGTAGCCATCTAGCGGACAAAAATGCCTTTTTTCAAGTTCGAATAAATTAAGTTTAACTCCGATTAAAAAACCGATTAAAAAGACAGAAGAGATTCTTGGTTTATTGCAAAAACTATTGTTTAAAATGCATCCGAGTGAAATCAAGACTCAACAGCAAACACTTTTCTCGGTATTTCGTGTCTCTATGCCTACATTAAAACAACGAAAGGGCATAAACTGTTTCCAAGGTACGTAAAACACAAATATAATTTAAACGTTGAATTTGACTCGTTTGAGAGGGCGGGAGATGGGTAAATCTGAGATCTCAGTGCGACGGCGCATTAATTCGACAATTTCTTGTTGTCTCAGTTCAAATTGGCGTACATCATATTCGTACAGACGTCGATTTTTGGTGATATCACAAGCAGTTAAGCCACCAGCAACTTTCTTGATACGTACCGTTGCGCTATAACGGTGATTGACGAAGAATTGGCTGTCGGGACTGGGGAGCACTTCAAAACCGTATCCGAAGATTGTGCAAGCCCAGATACGTGCTTCGTTGACGTTGGGGAATTTTTCAGAAAAAGTTGTCGCTAGTTCCTTTGAGTGTAGAAAATTCTCCAATTCAGGGCAATTGGGTAGTTCGGCTTCCGTTTGATGCCACGAAAAGACAGGAGGTTGCAAAAGACTTAGCTCCCGAAGTCGGCTGTCTATCAATGTTTGTAAGACCTGTTGGCCATTTTCTGTAGCTAGAGACGCCTTCCAGACTGTTGGGTTAGCAAGTAACGCTTGCAAGCAGACATTGTTGCTTTTAGTGGGCATCGTTACTTTCTCGACAAACTCTTGAAGAATGGAGTAGTCATTCAACCAGAGTAAACACTTGAGCACGTCACTAACAATCATTTCGTTTCTGTCTGAAACAATACGAACACTGACAAAGTCCTGTTTCACCAAAAGCTGGCAAAGTTTTCTATAGAATTGTTCCATGTGAGCAATATTTCGAATTAAGGGCATCAGTTTCTTGTGGACGTAGACGACGACGATACACAGGAACCCAGTTTCGATTGATTGGGCCAATTTTAAGTAATCATCGACATGTTGGATATTGCTTGATTCTTTCCACTCTTCAAGTCGGACGATCATTTCTGCTGCAGTGCTACAAGTAGATGATTTCCATACACTCGGAGAAGTAAACAAAATCGGACAAAGTTGATCAGCGATGTGGGCAGCAATCATGTGAAGACCATTATCCATTAACGATGTCACTAGGACAGTTAGTGGCTCCATTTGTTTGGCGATTCTCGTGGGGGTAAAAAAGCGGCTAACGGCTTCCTTGCAGGAATTCCAGCCAGCCCTAGCGATAAGTTTGGCCAAAACGATTGCAACTGGATTATTTTGCAGCCCTTCGATTTCCTGTGGTTCTACATCACTTTGATGATCCCCAGGCGATGTCTCGGTTGGGCTAGCTGGAAGATCGTCGGCGATCAAATTGAGTAGAATTAATCCCTGTTCAGGAGAATCTAAATCAATACAAAGTTGGAGCAGGCGATACGTCACTTGGCCCGGCGAGGGAGACGACTTTCTATTAGGATAGGAGGAAGCACACCAGACGAGGCGAGGGTTGGCACAGCAGAAAGCCACGGTTCTTCCCAAAACAAAAAGAACTTGTTCACGGGGCATTGTCCTTGCCAAGTACTCTAGATAGTCTAAGGCTCCCACAAAACCTATAAATAATAAATAGTTCTAAGTGAAGTATAATCGGAGGAAACTAAAAAAAAAAAATAAAATAAAATACGAGCGATATACCATACCATATCGGCAAGCAAAATCAATAGTGCTCGTTTTGGGCCAAACGACTAGCAGCGCTTGGCAGTAAACAAAATCCATGGAGGATTTAAGTTCATAGCCCGTTAAGTTTGGTGATTCAGTATTGTCCAAGTTGGTTTCCGGACGGCGGAACATCGGATAAACTACTTCCGAATCAAAGTCAATTTCCAGTCCTTGGAATGCAAAAGGAGAATCGGTACACGAAGACACCCAGCATTTGATACTGTATTCTTCTTCAATTTGTGTTCCAAAGAACGAGTTTTCAATGCTTGATATTGTGGTTGTCGAGGGTTTCTTCCTGCGATGGACGCTTGCCAGATGTAGATCTACAAATGTGACGGAACGCAGAAGACTAGCTGTCAGGCGATCACGGCCTTTTAGTCCGGAAAATGAAAGGTTGGCAGCTGTATAATTGTGTTCCATGGGAATTGCCAAACATCTCTGCGAACACGGAAGTAGCCATGGTGACAAAATTTGCTCGATTTGTTTAGCAGCAAATATGAGTGATGTGTCAGCTGATATAGGAAAAAATAATGAACGAGTCCATTTCCAGATCAGGCTGAACGTAAAAACCAAGCGCCAACCACTCTCCACCGTGGTCAACTCGTGTTCGCAGCCAGCGTAGAAAATAGTAGTGTAAAAGAAACGTTTGCTGTCTTTAGAATTATCAAAGATATGAGACGTTCCTTGATGGTGCACCTTAAAAATTCCACCTTCAAAGCCGTTTTTTACAGGTATTTGAAGGGTCATCATACCGAACAATCCTGCGTGCACAAACAGATATTGAAAACAAAATTTCATAGAAGAATCACACGGACATACGTACCTGGTTCTTTTTCATTGTCACAATGAATAGGGGCATATCCACCACGGTCACAAATTAGCATACCATTTGGGCGAACTTCAATCAGAGGGAGTTCGCTATCGGATACACCCAGCTGTCGTAATCCATCTCTAGCCAGTGAAACAACCGTTTGCCCAAAGAAAGTTTCAGCATTATTACCGTGACTAATAATTTGAGTTGCATCGAGTTGCCAACTATGTTTTGGTTTTTTAATTTTGCCAGTAGGTTTAACACCAACAACTCCCATATTGTGATGGCAGCAATATCCAGTTTCAGACATTTTCTTTAAGCGGTTCATATCCTGTAATAAATTTAAAGTTTAATTATTAAATGAAATATAGTGCAAATTACAAATTTAATAAAATGAATACCTTAATATTTACTGGCACTGGTATTGTACCCAAACTTTCAACGCTGAACATGGGTAGAATGTTTTCTTCGCTTATTTGTTGCCCGACAGCAAACTGAAAATTGCAATCTTCAGCATCTTGAACTTTGCGCAGAACATCTCTCAGATCTTCTTTATTTACCTTCATGTTGGTAACTATATGAAAATGATACTATTAGTGGTATTACTACTATATGCTCTTCATGTATTCCTATGACAGTGAGTTCTCTTTACTTAAAATATTCTTCAACAATGAATGAATTGCTTATCTTAAAAACACCACATTTAGGTTCAACCATGAGGACCAACATAAACAAAAGATAGGCTGACAGATTAGACATGTCAATTAAAACTGCTTAACTTTGTTGACTCATATTCACCTGGGGTTTGTTTTCATCTAGTGAATATGTAAACAATGGGGAAACAGGTAGAAAAGAACAAATACAACAAACCCACGAGTTATTTATCTCGTGGGAATAATTTTTCGAAATGAGGAAAATAATAAGTGAACAAGACTAATGATGTCGCTGTTGCCAAATGGGAAAATATTTGCAGTAACTGATGAACAAAACATCGAAAACTAGTAGTTTCTTTATTTCGAATACGATGTTACCAACAGCTTTGTTATGCGATCGTAAATTCAATATATTTGATTTTAGTGCTATGGACCCAACTGCCCATGAGCAACTGGCCAACTCTGCTATATGCTCTATGGACAAACGTCCGTTCCGTTTCAAGAAGATTGAAAACCAACAGCTGTGCTTGTTTTAACGCGTTTTAAATCAATATCGTGTTGGGACGCAATCTCATTTGATCGGCTTTGCGTGTGATTCAATTTATTCAATCTCACTCGGCTCACTACCAGTGGAGTGCACCGCTAACAGGATTACATGCGATGCGCGGCGTGAGTAGATCAAAAATCCGTCAATAACTCGAACGAATGGGCAACGTTGTATTTCTGTCTCTTTTGTTGTCGTCTTAAACGCCCCGAAGCTAGAGCCAGAAGAATCACAATTCTCTTCGTGTGAAGGTGTGCTGGTGTTGTGCTGTTTATGTGTTCCTGACTATCAAAGACTGGTTTTTGTTTCGCAACCTTGTCCTACATTCGTGTTTTATCCGTAAATAGTGACTCAATTAACGTATCAATCAACATAAAAACGTGAAGAAAATGCGATCAGTTTGGATAGTGATCGCCATTCTTGCTCTCAGCATTAGCTGTGGAGATGCAGCCAAGAAACGCAAGAAGTTTGAAGGAGACTTTGAGTTTGCAGATGACGCGGTAGTGATAATATCATTTCTTGTTGGCTTAACCTGTTAGCTGCACCCTATTTACTCAAAGATTTAGTAGAAACTTCTCTTTGGTTTTCTCTCTAAAAACACTCTTGGAAACTTGTGTGTGATTGTTTCTGTCAAAACAAAAAATTATAGGTCATGTAGATGACTTTAGGAAATGTAAAATAATGTCTGCTTTGATTTAATTTACAAGAACTGCATAAATTTCCTGTAGCACCAAAATGGGTTTACGGCACACACACACAAGTTCATCATCAACTTAAACTATAGTGATAAAAAGCACTGCAAAGGGCTTAACTAAAGGATCAATGGATCAAAAGCTCAAGTAGTTGATGGCTTTGTTACAAAAAAAAAACTTCAAGTAACCAAGGAAACCAACATCTCAGAGATGTGTATGTCATGGACTCGTGAAAAACCGGGTCGACTCCCGGGAATTTACGAAGCAGCTATCCAAAAGGGCGATCGATAAACTCCCATTTAAGATTGAAGATGTATGGTGTTTCCTTAACATTCTTTTTTTTTTTCTCGGTTTCTTTTAGTTGGATGGTGCCAAACGGGACGGCGATAAGAAGACGTGGATTTTCGATCCTGAGAGTAAAATTCTTTCTATCTTTTTTTCTCTCTAAAAGAAAATTTAACACCCCGTTGCGTGGAATAATAAATAGGTGAACTGTGCCAAGCTTTGAAATGCCGTAAAGAAGAGCGGTGTCTTTTGGAGAACGATTACACCGCCGTCTGCGTCAGCCGTGCAGAGATAAAACGAAATGGGTATTGTTCGTCTTTTTTTATACTTTACAATCAATTGTTAAACGTAACACTAAATTCTCGCGTTATTTTCCATTTTCAGTGACGTGGTAATCTCAAAGAGCGATAGTCGCAGTAGTACCACCACCACTGCTCGTTCGCTGGACGACGAGGATGATGATTACGATATCGACGATGATGAAGACGATGAGGTCATGGATATTGACGATAAAGATACCATCAATTTGAATGAGGTAATAATCTTAATCAAATATTTGTTTTTTCGTTCGTGGAGTTCATGAAGTTCATTATTGATTAGAACGAAGAGAACAACGTAGATGACGACCTTGGTTTAGAGTTTTACGATCTTGACGGAAGCGACGACAATGGCTCTCGAAAGGTGAAACATACACCGACTACCCCCCAGTCGGCTATTCTCAAGTATATTGATTTTTGGTTCCTATACGTAGTGAAGGGAATCATTTTTAATCCGATCATGTTTTGAACAGGAAATGTTCACCATGCCCCGTTATCAAACCATCTTACATCTGCGCAACAGATAATGTCACGTACAGCTCCATTTGCAAGATGGATTACGCTAACTGTATGCACGACACCCTCGTCAAAGTGGCTTGCAAGGGATTTTGCCCATGTCCGACAGCCTCGCAACTAAAGAAAGAGAAGCAAGCTATGCGCCTGTCCCAGTTTGAGAGCAAATACAAGTCGACTATCGAAAGCATGAAAGAGCCATCCGCCGTCAAACCAAAAGTGATCTTTGCTCCCGACGTGGCTAAATTCAAAAAAGAACTCTTTGGCAAGAAAAAACCTAAAAAAAACGCCTCCAATTCACTGCTCGATGCGTCCACTGATAAGTACAGAAATCGCGGCTACAACGATGTCCTGATTGAGAAAAAGGAAACGCCCATTTCAACTGGTATTCGATAAATAATTTTTGATTAGTTTCGATGTTAACCACTTCAATTATTTTCCAGTTAACACTGAATGCAGCGAAACTACTTTCAACACTATGGGGAACCGACTATTGGACTGGTTTTCTGTGTTGATGGCTCAACCTGGACAGAAGAAACATATTAAATCCAAAGGTAAAATCTTTGGTCTACACCCTTTGAAACCCTTTGTTAAATCGATTGGTTTTCCCCTTTTCTAGCTCATTTTTCATCGGCTTGCGCCAAAGAAGTGGTTTGGATGTTTGGATATTTGGACAGCAATAAAGATAACCAGCTTTCAATGAGTGAGCTGTACGATCTAGAGCATAACGAGCGTGAGAGCTGCTTGAAACCTTTCTTGGATAAATGCGACGACAACCGGTTAGAGCTCAAAACTAAATTAAAAATCGTTACTTGTTCTAACCGTTCAGGTTTTTCTGCACAGCGATATCTTCTTGTCGAGTTCTGAGTGGTGCCGATGCTTCAGTAATGCCGATCGTCCTTGCGTTGCTATGCGGAGACGTTCCAAGCCCGGACTTCTGGGTGCATACATTCCTACCTGCGATTCGGACGGTTTCTTTTTACCTACCCAATGCCACACTGCTGTCGGTACCTGCTGGTGCGTGGATAAACACGGCGTTGAGCAGAATGGTTCGCGGGCTAGAGGCAAACCTGATTGCGGTTAGTACTGCTGATTTGTTATCACAATTCAATTTTGTATCGATTGATTGACTCACCTTTTTCATTACAGAACGAGTTTTGCAGAGGAATGGCCTTATGAACTCATTAGGTGACAATGACGAAGACGACTCCGTCAATCAACTCGACGACTCTGATGAGATGGAAGAAGGCAGCGGAGATTATTAAGTAGAAATTTAGGACCCTTCTCGTTCCTTTTTTTTTTTCTTTGTTAAACCCTCACATCTAAACAACTCTTAGCTTTGTGCGCGCAGCTTGTAATAAGACTTCTTCTGATTAGCTTAGACGACATTTAAAAAAAAAAAGAATGGATTTGAAAGTACCGATTCGAATCTCAACTGAGGCATTCCGCGTTCTCCCGACGACAATATTCGCCGTTGTTCACACATCACCTCACGAATTTTCGCCATTGCCAAGATCAATCCGCCCTGAGAAACAAATATGCAATACTCTTTGTAACCCGACATGCTGCTGCCCGTCTCTGCCGAGTTATTCCTAACTTCCGTAGCATTCTATTATCTAGAGCAATGATTTTTCAAAAAGTTTTTGAATGTGTCTTGTGTGACAGTTGTTTTAATTAACCATGACGGCGTAACTAATTCAATACAAATTGAAACGCCGAAATAAATTGCTTTCGTCCTTGTTAACTATGTATAGTAGAATATTTACAGTTGAAGTTCGTCCTTAACCGGTTCAAAGTATGATTGAATCTTTTCTGGGGTGCACTCCTCGAGAGAGGATGGCTTCCACTGAGGTTTCTGATCTTTATCGATTAAAAGGGCTCGGACTCCTAATGATAAATTAATGGGTAAGCATTTTACAACCAAAAAATTTGAAAATTTAATTTTATACCTTCAGGGAAGTCGTGGTCGGCTACAAAGCGCTGAGACAGGCGATATTCCATTTGTAGGCATTCTGCCAGAGTTTGTTCGGAACCCTCGTCAAGGGCTCGCTTTGTAATTTTAAGGGCAAAGGGGGACATCTTCCGGATAGTAGTCAATGTCTCCTGGGCAAATGGATCGTTGGAGGCTTTCAGCTGAGCAACGATTTCTTCAACAGAGGCGGCAGAAAAACAATCGTTAATTAATGGCATATGAGGTTCAAGTGAGAAGGGCTTCTCAAGGAAAGTGGCAGCCTTCGTGAATTTAGCCAGGCAGCCTTCAATCTCCGAATTCTAAACATAAATAGAAGAAAAATTGGAAATACTGAATTACTTAAAATAATGCTGCCAATCTTGCCTGAGAATTCATCTTCAGAGATAAAAGTTCGTCTTTGATGTCTTCTACTTCTTGGCTATTTACAGCATGAGTGGAAATGCCGGCGTGATAAACATCGGCACCTGAAAATCCACCTCAAATGTGTAAGACAGCAATATTTGTGGAACAGATTTCTTTACCTTTCAAACGATAACCTGTCAATGCAAGAAATAAACCAAGTTTGCCAGTAAGTCTAGGAAGAAAATATGTACCACCAACCTAAACCGAAAAGTCTTGGATGTAGTTCTTGTCACTGTAACTGATTGATTCTTCTTACCTCAGGAACAAATCCAATTGCTGTTTCTGGCATTGCAAAAAGTGTTTTGTCAGACGAGACTCTGTAATATCCATGTACAGACAAACCAACACCTCCACCCATGGTTATTCCATCAATTAAAGCTATGTATGGTGTCTGCAATGTTGAAATCAGGTAATTCAGCTGATATTCTTCCCGAAAGAAATCACTTGACAGTGTGCTTGTAGGTTGGTTTCTTGTTTCAATAATGCTTCGAACATCCCCACCAGCACAGAAGGCTTTTCCACCTGTGCCATGAATAATAATCAAGACCTTTTCTTCGTTCTCCCACTGTTTCAGAGCAGGAGTAATTTTTCGGATCATATTCAAGTTGAGAGCATTTAGTGCTTTGGGCCTGTTGAGGGTGATGAGACATTTGTTGCCTTCTGTCTCTAAAATGACTTCATCTTGGTTGCTACTTGGATTGGCAGAGAAATGTCGCATTACAGTGCTCATTCGTTTTGGGGTTATGTTGCAGCGACCATCGAATGATATTTTGGCTACGCTACGAAAAAAACATAGTTTTCCTGCGTGCCCCAGCATCTAATAAACCACACCAGACATGTTAAAAATCGGGTAAGAAATCTCCTTGTTCATTTAATGATGACAAGTAAAGAAACAAGATTATAAATGTATTTTAAGTTACCCTTGGTAATTCAACCGCGAGGATTGCGAATTAGCGATTGACTTCAAAATTCGGGCGTCCCTAAACTGCGAAAGCGAAACGCGAAACGCGAAACGCCTAAAATGCGAAACAGCTGTGCGAAACGGACCCAAAAGTTGGGACCCTGTTTCGCATTTTAGTCTTTGGGTCCGTACTAAACTGCGAAATCGGTGTTTGCGAAACGTCGCAGTGTAAACGTCTTGGTAGCAGACGACAATGGACGCCGTCAACAAACAAATTTAGAGTTTCAAATTTTCGAGACTTCGAGTTTCGCGCACCTTATGGCTAGTCTATTTGTGTGTTGACCATGAATACGGAATACCTTGAATGCAATATGCAATAGGTGTTTTTAATTAGAAGATTGGTATAAAAAAATTAATGGAATTTCTCGTTTCCATGTATCAGTATCAAATATCAATAAGATTATCATTCTTAATTTTAAGGAAAGTTTTAGCTGATTAAATTTTAGCTTGATTTGGAACATGGTAGCTTTGATTTTTAGCTTGATATAAGGCACTCATACTGTTATGACCGATTATTTCTTTGTGCACGTACCTACTGGTTGATTTAAATTATTTAATGTAATGTAAAATCCCTGGGCCATTACCTAATATTTTATTATTTAAAAATATCACCATAACGTGCTGCTCTATGTCTTTCATTAGTTTAATAATCGTAAAATGCGCATTAAAACATACAGGGGTAGTGGCGAAGAAATCGAATTTGATTGCCCCCCTTCCTCCTTTAATGCCTCATCATAGCGGGAGACAATGAAAAATGGCGGCAATCTCCGTCAATTTGGACCTCTGTGGAGAAAAGGAAAACTTTTTGTTTCGCAAGATGTTTCGCTCTTTAGTATGCCCTCCGGCATTTGGTCCCGCGAAACGGTCCCAAAATTTTGGTCCGTTTCGCACAGCTTTTCCGCATTTTAGGCGTTTCGCGTTTCGCGTTTCGCTTTCGCAGTTTAGGGACGCCCTCAAAATTCTTGTTGTTGACTGGACCAGAACACCACCTGGCGGTAATTATAAGCACACTTTTTTCGCCATCTATTATGGCGCGCGGAAAATGCTAAAAATAGTTTATAAAATATTTAAATTTCACGTGTATTTATTTTATTTTTTCTAAAAAATAATAACTATTAAAGCTGTAATTTTGCATCTGATGATATTGCATTGAAAACAAATGTCATCCAACATAATAATAATCATCTTGAGCTATGGTGCAGAGGAATGGGTTGGGATTCGCTCAAAATGAGCGTCTCCTCTTCGACAACCTTATTATCATCATTTAAATTTACTTTACTTTTAGTGTCGTGGGTCGCAGGCTTGTTGTTTTGGGGAAAACAGTCGAAAACGTCGTACTTTGAAGATAAGCAACCGCGACAAAAGATGCGCCTGGCGATAAGTGAGACTGATAGTTGGATAATGATTGACGCTAGCATTAAGAACGTGCGAAAGGGAAATCGTTGCTCTCCAGCTTCTTCGTCGTAGAATGGAAAGTGTATCACGGCTGGTAAATTCAAAAGCTGTTCTCCGCCTAAAAATGTAAATGTTTTCCACCCATCAAAAAGGCGATAATAAAAATATGGGTTTTCCAAGTAGATAATTATACTCAAAACTCGGAGAGTGAAGCCCGTTACGAAAGCAGTTAGGCACCCATAAGTATTGGTATAATCTGCGGCGTAAATGACTAGGAGAAGCTGAGGGAAAAGAACCACGTAGACCACGTCGGCGCACAAATATCTGTTGAGATATGATTGTTAGTTTGATGTAGGTTGCACTTTGTAAACAAAATGACAACAGAGTTGTGTCGCAAGACAAGTTTATATTACGTAAGTCCGTAGATTGTGTTGACTGTGAGTGCCATCACAGTACCAAGACCTGCCGATACGACAATTGAAACCCACATAACGTGAACCAAATGCTGTTCCGACGACTTGGGCGAGGGGAGGAATTACATAAAAGAAATAAGGTTATAGGGTCCGTATCAACAATTTATGAGAACCAGTTACTAACTTTTGGAAAGAAAACAGTCTTGTAGATGTTATGGACAAACATGGAGCTCGTTGACAAGACAGTCGAATCTGCTGATGACATGATGGCAGCCGAGACGGCACCAAGACCGATAAATGACACCCACTAACCAAAGGTATTGCCAAATAATTATTTTCAATTAAAAAAATCAAATGATGATAAAATACCTTTGGTGTTAAATACTGAAGAATTAACGGTAGTATCGATTTGATTTCTTCGGGTGTGGTTATTTCTTTGCCATATTCCGTTCCGTTAGTCCAGTCTGTGTCAAACTGCTTAGTTTTAATCACCGTGTAAGAAGAAATCACAAGAGGGTAAATTTACCAACGACTCGGGCAACGGAACCTAAAACGGCAGGTGGGACGGCCAGGGTAAGGCATCCAAGAGCAGCAATGTAAGACAGGTACTGGGCCTGTCGAGGAGATCGACACGCCAAAACCCGCTGAAAATAAACTTGCCAAGGAATTCCGCCAAGGATGATGAGCAGATAAATGTCGACGTAGCTACCGACAGAGGACAGCGGAATTGTACCTAACCAATCAACCTCGCTCATAGCCTCGTGGTCAACGGCCGGATGAGTCCAGACAAACGGAATGCAGAATACCTATGATTGCAACGAGAAATTCAGTCAACTGAATGTTGGATTTGAAAAATGGAAATACCAGGCCAAAGAGAACACATCCCAGTTGAATGACGTCAGTATAGGCCACGCTGTAAAGGCCTCCAATCAAGGTGTAAGTAACAGCCACAGCAGCACTTATGATTATCGACAGAGTATTGTCCAGTCCCAGCATGACGGTGAAAATGGATCCTATTGCATAATGCTAAAATTAAAACATTTTGACAGCCAACATTTAAAAAAGTTTTTCTAATGCGTCACCAAGGGCCGACAGGATAGCAGCGGACCAGAATATCTCCCCGCACAGGGCCGGCAAAAACAATAGCCCACCAATACGTGAGCCGTATTTTTCCTGGAAGGGATCGAGCATGGTAACATATCCTCGACCTCCGTGGGCCATTCGCATGGGTTTAGCGAAAAACATTCCACCTTTTTATCCAAAGAATAAAAATGATGAAACATGATTTACTATAGACACACTAATGAGGCAAACACACACACACCAAGTAAGAGGCTCATGGAATATCCGATCGCCATTGTAGAGCATTTTAGAAAGCCACCAGTGAAGGCGCTTTCACAGGTGCCGTTGATGTAACCTCCTGCTACCCACGTCGCTGTCGTAGTTGTTGTTGTTTAAACCTGCTTGTTGGAAACCAAATCTACCCCTCTTGTATACTGAATCGGGACAACACTCATCGTTACCCGTCATCGTCAGGACTCCGACGAACAATCCCATATCACGTCCGGCCAGCATTATGTTCTCCGACAGGTTAGCACCGCTTTCCATCCGCTGTAGCTGTTTAAATTTCCTCTTTTCCTTCCATCCTACCCAAATTCCAACGGCCAGGATCAAACAGTAGAAGAAAGCCACAGAGATGACGCCACCGATATTCACGTTCATCTGTAAACAAAAAACTGGACAAGCCAAAGTGATAAATTGTCACAAGGTCAACTGAAAAGGTAAAACCGAAATATAGGGATAATAACAAAAGGCTACGACGACGATATCTTACGTTTGACGGCGTCGCTATAACTTATCACTCGGCCAGTCTAGTCAGACAGCAAAAACCGATTGGAGAGCCAGGCGTAGGTGCGACTGCAGCCGATGTTCCTCACTCTATATGACTGCGCACGTGCGGCGGATGTTCAGCGTCGCGACGATATGGTTGAAAATGATACACATCTGTCACGTGATCTTTTGGTCGTCAAACGAGACACTAGATTGTCTTCTAGTAGTCACGGCGATGATGAGGCAAGAGAGTAATGTCTGCCCAGTTTCCTTTACTCAATTTCTTGCACTAGAGTTTTTGGTAGCAACGACCGTTGATTGGCGTACCTCTCTCGTCTAGATTTCGTGCTCCTATAAAAGTAAAAACAATTCAAGATTTTACTGCAAAACGCAACAGTTGTGTAGTGAATTTTTGCATTGGGGGAGAGACGACGTGGTATAACGGGAAGTGTACTAGAGACTCAATAAAAGTGGCCTTTGGAAGAGTTAGAGGGAGAAATGAGGGTATCCCAAAAATAGAATTACAGAAGGTATGCATCTTGCTGGCCTTGTTCCAGTATACATTAATGGCTCTGCCAGAAACAAAAAAGCCTTTCAGCATCTCAAATCATTACACAACTTACTAGCTGTAGTAGAATTTACAGATAAAATAATGAAAGCTACTGCTATGTAATTTTCTATCTTATGAGAGAGCCAATTCCTTTCTTTGTATTCTTTATTACCTAATCTGTTCCTAGAAATTGATACATGAATTGTGGTCGGTCAACATGTACCAGGCTATAGTAAAAAGAAAACACACTCATCGAATAATTATGTAAGAGTAAAATACTTGTTTTGTGATGTGAAGATGGTTGCTCAATCACCTATCCCAGCATGAACTGTTACTCAAGTTGCATATATCCTTTCACATTAAGAAGAATTTAGAGTTTCACAAAAGTCAATAACCGTGGAAATTGTAGCCAACCATTTTTCAAACCAAATATACGAACTACGACACTCGACCATGTGTTTTTGTTTTATCTGCAAGACTGCACTGAATGCACCTACTTCCAGTTTCATCATCTCCCTCCCAATAATAAATAAAGTAGAAGATGGATGATTTATCGCCAAGACCCGAAATGAAAAATAAAAACTAGGGGTTACGTCAACAAATTCAATTTAGTCAAAATAAACTGAGGTTCCAACGGTTCAAATCACTCGAATCTTGGATGGAATAATAATCAAAAAGTTGTCTGCTACATCAAAAGAGGCGCCATTTACACCGTTGCAATAGCAACCAAAAATTGATCTTTGGAATTCCCTTTTTTTGACATTTCCGTTTCTGCTGTAGCCTCTACAAATTGTCCACGTCGACCAAGGGGGGTTTGTTAAAAGAAAAAATAAACAAACCAATTTGACTCTTGGGAAAAACGATGGTTGGTAGTGTTTCGCGAAATCCTTACATTTTTGGATAAATCGTTTCTTGATTGTATTTCTAGGTATTCATAAATTGTTTTTCTTATTTGAGGTTCGTGTTTGAGCTGGTCATAGTCCTTTGTATACAATAACAGTATACAATTTAAGTGATAAAACATCATCTTAGTTGACTGTTGATGAAATCAATTACAAGAAAGCACCATGGCTTACCACACATTACGCCAAGAGTATATGTTGATGCCTCCAGTAACTCGGGCATACACCACTGTTTGCTTGCTCACTTCAATTGCAGTGGTAAGTAACACTCGAAACTTTGAAAGGGACTCAGTAATCGACTGCAAAACATTTCCTTTTCAGCAACTGGATGTGGTGTCACCTTTTCAACTGTATTTCAATCCTTTGCTCATCACTCAAAAGTTTGAGGTAATAGGATTGGTTTGCTTTTGTATGGTAGCCAAATCATGTAATCTTGTATTTGCAGATATGGAGGCTACTGACTCCATTCTTCTTTTTTGGGACATTCAGCTTCAATTTTCTGTTCAACATGATTTTTACCTATCGCTATTGTAGAATGTTGGAGGAGGGTTCATTCAGAGGTAGAACAGCTGATTTTGTTTACATGTTCATATTTGGCTGCATCACAACAGTGGTAATTATGAAAATTTGCATGAATTCCTGTTTCAAGTTTTTTTAACTATTTGCTTTTCTCATGTTTTTAGATATGTGCTTGGTTTGTAAATTTATTGTTCCTTGGACATTCGCTCACCACGATGTTCGTCTATATTTGGGCTCGGAGAAATCCTTACGTTAGGATGAATTTCTTCGGCCTTCTACCTTTTCGAGTAAATAGGACAAAGCAACTGCAAAATTCAAAACACCCTGTGCGAAAATTAACCGATAATTTTTTTCTCTATCCTGACATTTTTATAGGCCCCATATTTGCCTTGGGTTCTCGTGGCTTTTTCAGTTCTTTTAGGCAATAGCGTATTGGTGGACATTCTCGGGATCGCCATCGGTCACTTGTATTTCTTCCTGGAAGATGTGTTTCCTAATCAGCCTGGAGGCAGAAGACTCTTGGCCACGCCTCGTTTACTGTATGCAACAATTTGGCATTCTCGAAAAGAAAAACATCAAAGATCGGTCAAGGGGTTCACGGTTTCTTTTCTTTTCCCCCCCTAGGAAACTTTTGTTCGACACGCACACTGAAGACCCTCTTTACAATCCGGCTCCTGACGAGCGTCCTGGGGGTTTCGATTGGGGCGGTGCTGGTGCTCCGGGAGTGGCAGACGCAGTCGCCGACCAGCCGAGAGAAAACGAAAATCAGTGAGGAAAAGAAAGAAAAAAAAGAGAAACAAACACAATCGTCTTTTTGAAAAATTACTAAATGGCAAAAGAAAATACATGGAAATTTGTTTAATATACAGTTGTCGATGTTCGCCCTCATTATTCCTTCTACACAGTGGCCCGGTTTTCTTTCGCTTACCAATGACCGACTAGCATTGACATACTGCTTTGTTGCAACGTTTACAAATATCCAGCGCTTTCCCCTTTCTCCTTTTATGGCCATCTTTTAACCGTGTCAAGTTTACACGCAATCAACCGTACTCGTAGTGTCCATAGTGCAGTTCTTCGCCCATCCAACTCGAACATTTTGGGAACACACAATCAAAATCGGAGCGCACTAGATAATGAATTAATATTCTATTGATGTGAATAAACAAGACTATTCCCTTTTTCGCTAGCTCAGAGATGAAGGGGAGGCGGACCGACCATAAGTCAATCTGAGATAACCGATTGCGAATTCTAGTGAAAAGGTTCTTTGAACGTCCAAGTTTGCACCGAGCGCACAGCGATTTTGTTTCAAGCCAACAAATAGGAAGGAGCAGTTGTCAACCTTGAAAATGATACATTCCCATCTGAAGCATAAATGTCCAAAAAACTCGATTGCATTACGACGCCTTGTTTGTAGTGAATGCGCCAAAGATTTCCAAATACACAACTTGAAGGTCGCAAATCTGTCAAACTAACAAGACTTGCTATTTGTTTGGAGTCATTTGATTTTCTAATCCTGACCTGCTACAGAGATGATGCTGCATTGGGAAAGGCTTATGCTACAGCGAGTTCACTGCCCTGATCACACACGCAGTCCTCAATTTTGTTTTGTTTCTTCAAGGATCTTTTGAACTGCTTAAAGATGTTTAGTCCACCAGATAGTGGAAGCAGATACTGGAGTTGGGAATGTTATAGTCTAGAATTGAAGAGATAAGTAGAAATCAAACCTGCACGATGACGAAAGAAATCAAATAAATTTAGTTGAAATTGACTCTTGTATACATAAATCTAATTAAGAAACAGACAACTTAGGCATTATTTTTTCTTTCCTTCTCCTCAAGTAGTCTGAGATATTCCCGTTCCTCTTTCTCCTTCATTTGGCGAATGGTGTCCTCAAACATCTTTTTGTTCACCCTGCTTTCGGCAGGGTACATTTCTCTCCTCAGATTGATCATCCAATCTTCAAAATACTCTGCCTGGTTAAAGTAATAGAAACAACCAACTGGGAAAATCATGTACATCCCCATTTTGGCTGCTTCCAGTTGCCAGTTTCCCATGTTTGGATTGTGAAACCTGGACAAGAAAGATGAAAAATAATTTTCCAGCCATCGATCCTACAAGTTTTTTCACAGCTTACTTGCTCTAATATAATCGCCAAGTATTTTATTCACAAAACAAGTTTGTACGTGTACCACACAGCACATGTAATACTGTGACGGGAGAAAGTCACGAATGAAAACAGCTGAGTTGTTCTGCTAGAGTCGTTGCCATGGCGCCCAGTTTGAAATGCCCAAAACAATCGGCTGTCATTTCGTTCATAGCCAAAAGCCATCGTCGAAAGCGATGAAATAATGGGAAGACAATCAGTTCAAAATGTTGTGGATTCTTTCAGCGATAGAATATTTCCAGGTCTGTCGGATATACCTCAAGATTTCTCATTCGTATCGGGTCAAAGTGACATAGGTAACTTCAATTCTTCTCAAATCATTCAAGTTCTATCTATTGCGTCTCGTACTTTATGCTAAACGTTTGATTGTTTTATGGAGCAAAGTTTATGATGTCCAATCAAGTTTGGTACTGCAAATGTCACTATACTTCAACTTGGTCTACTACCCAGTGTGGCTGGCGATCATCCTGGCATCATTTGTGGCAAAGGTATTTACATAATACGAAGAAAAAGTCATTGTCTTACATTTCACTCATCATCTCTTGCTACATTTGGCAGCACCAATGTTTTGGCTGGTTCTCGTATCTCCTTCTTGGAATTGGAGTCTCTGCCTGCTGTGTGACGGAAGCCACCAGGATCTACTTGGGCATGTCTGGCAACCTGAGCGAGCAAGTGGCAGAGCTGTCCACCTTCTGGTTCACCACACTCCTGGTCCAGCTGCCACTTGTGACAATCATCCTGATCGTGGCACTCAGCCTGAGCCAGATCCTGGAGATTGTCGCCTTGTCCATCTCCAGTCTCCTGATGGCAGTCCAGCTGTGTGTCTCGTTCGCCACACTTCGTAACGTGGCCCGCCTTCGCCAATTTTAGAAACCTTGAGCCAGGCGAGAGAGAAACTATACCTCTACGTCTCTCTCTCTCTCTCTCTTACTTTAATTTCCACCTCGTGTCGACAGGTTTTTCTTTCGTTATAAAAGCGCATCAGGGTTCTGTGTGAGACGACGAAAAAGAATCAGATAGACAGAGAGAGAGATGAAAATGAAAATGAAAAAGAGAGAGAGAGAACTCTTTTGGTAGTATCTATATGCACGCGAACCGCTCGCTGGAATTTTGTTGGGGTTTTTTCTTCTTTTTTCTGGCGAGTGACCAGCGACCTTGACATGGCGGAATGAAACACACACACACACAGACTCCGACTACTACGACTACTACCACACTAAACTATACTCAACAAATAAGCAGCAACCAAATAAGTGAAAGGAGGTCCGATGAGTCAGAGAATCTCACAGGATCGCCACAGAAGAAGAAGAAGAAGAAGAACATCCAAATGGTGTTTGGACAGAAAAACGAAGATAGGGAGAGGGTGTGAAAAGATATCGTCTCAAGAGCTTGTTATTTCCCCTTTTTGTTTTCTGTTTTGTGTCGCACACAAATAAAACAATTCGACAGGTCATCGGCATCACTACACTCGACGAGGTCACCACGAGTTTTGGGGGAAATCTTTTTTTCGTCTTATACAAGAAGAAGAAGAAGAATCTGAAGGACTCGGAGACGTATACCAGCAGCAGCAGCAGCTCGATGCCTCTGACCTGTTGATGTTATACCTTGACCTGCTTTTCTCCCCTTCTGTCGTATATAACCATTTTTTTTCTTCTTCTTCTTCTTCTTCTTTTGTCGCCCCTTTTAATTCGTTTAATCAACACGATTAGCAATTCCAAAACATTTAGATCTACAGGTGTAATTGATTGATGGATCAGGCCGGAGCACAGACACACTCACCTGAGACATTTTGGTGGGGAAATTCCCCAATTTAATACACACAAAATTGCGAAAATTGATTATTTTTGTCATTGATTGAGTAATACATTTTTTTTTTAAGGGGGTGATCACCTTGCTGGGCGATTTGACGGCCGGCCGGCCAGTGAACTTGGTGTCCGCGAGGTCGTGACTTTTTTTCGAAATTTCCCACGGGGGTTTTGATATTTCTAATTCTTTCATGTATAGGAAATTCCAAAATGTCCAAACGATGACTGTGCAGCATGCACACACTATCAGAGTTCTCCCCCTTTCCCATTCACCTTGTCGGACGTTTATCCACTTGCGAAATTAACAAGTCCTTTAATTAGAAGGGTGTGGGAGGAACGTGGGAAAAGAAATGAAAAAGAAAATGGTCGTTGAGGTGGGCGGAAACGAGTTGTGACGTGTTCCAACACGTCATTTTGGACCGAAATCTTTTCGTCAATTTACCTGAAAAAAAAGGTCAGTCCATTAAACTGGCGAAACGTCATCAGCCTACGTGACTGATGACACAAATGAATTTTATTTCATTGGAATCGCCAATTGATTTTAAGTTGAAATCGCATAGGACAATTTCATCTGAGAGTCAACTTTTATTTCTCTTCTCTTATTCTGACTTTTATTTTTTCCAAATTGCGATTCGAGTTTATTCCCAGTTGTGGGAATAATTTGGCCATTGTCATTTTAAAGTCAAATGCCAAAAGTCGTAAACTGTTTCATTATAAATGTCTAAACGTTACGTTTTAAAAACCTTGTGTGACGGCCGTGTGTGTACGCATAAACAAAGTTCAACAGAACTTATTCCCACACGGGCCGTTTTTATGTGTACATTGTGAACTTGAATGTCATTGAAAAACAACTGCCAGGAGATGAAATCTTCCGATGAAGCTGGGCCATTTCAATTCAACGACATCAAACTGTCCAAATGCTCATAGAAACAAAAATATTACGCAACATTTTTTCGTAATTCACCAGAGATGATTTTTAGACTCAAAAAGTCAACAAATAATATTCGTTAATTCACTGCAACTGGCGAATTCAGTAAAACGAAGATAAACTGCTAATTACTGATAAAAATTCACAAAAAAAATGGAAAATTACATAAGTGTTATCGGAATTCACCAGGGTATTTACTAACAACAACACACGTGAGTATATTTAGACCAGCGAGAAATAGTGGTCAAGTTATCCTACGCCAGATAATTCATTTGGGACACTGTACGTCATTTGTGTTCAGAGTTGTTGGGGGGGGGCTATCTTTAAAGGCTGCATAGCAGCGATACACAAATAAATACTATACCCCATAAAGTTGTTGACGTAGAGACTCACAATTCCCCGTAGGTAATTATATATTGGACTAAAATATATATTTAGAAATGGTTTTTTTTTTCTTTCTTAAAAAAATGAATGACGCAACGGAGGCCGAAATCCCCGATGCAGTTAACTATAAAATGTCCTATAATATCTATTCTATTGGTAGGCTATATACCTAGTGTCAATTTTTAGACGATATCTCTGGTCAGAAATATCTCGGGAAATATAATGCAATTTCCATTGCGGTTGTTCCCAGAAATATTTTACAAAATATTTTTTTAAAAAATTAAGCGGACAAATTCGAAATGTGGAAAAAATTTCAATTTTTTTTTTTTTTTTTAATTATTTAAAAAAAATAGTCCCTGATTTTTAGGACAAATTTTCAATCTCTTTCTCGAGTCAAACAGAAAAAAAATGTTCGTCGACCCGATGCCCTAGCGTGTCCTTAAAATTCCGATCCAAAATTCCCAGTAAAAGAAAAAAAAGAAAAAATCGCGACGACGACGTTGGGAAATTTTGGTCGTTTCCAGTTGGAAACAGTCCAGCCCCGGAAAAAGAAAAGGAAAAAAAAAACTGAATTCAGTTGGCATTAAAAATTCACCAAGGTCCGGCCAAAACACACACAGAGGCGCCTGTAATAAAAAGAAAAAGAAAAATGGATGAAATTGGCGCACTAAAGGTCATCTGTGCCGTCCTATTCTCCGTCGTTTTGTATTGTCTTTATTCGATGCTGTCATCCGCCAACGGATCGGCCCGTCGCAATCACCTGGGAGGCTTCCAGCTCTTCAGTTTCGTCCTCCCCAAAGGATCCTTCCCATGCAACAGCAGCGTAAATAATTCAATTTCATTTCCTACTCAAATTCAATACGTTCAATATGATTCAACTTTTAAAAAAATGTACAAATCAGGTGGCCGTACTGTGATTGAGGGACGTCCGATCGAAGATGACGGCCTACAAACTGAATCAGTCGTCCGGGAAAATAAATCAAATGCTATAAATGCGGGACAATAATAAAAAAAAACAAAAAAAAATGAAATTCAAATGAAGCGGGAGAGAGAGAGGCCTACGTGACGTTCATAAATCTACCCGAAAATTCCGAAAAACTGGGGAAATAAATATATATATATAACTTCTGCTATACAGACTGGGGAAATAAATATCTCGTGTGTATGGAGCGAGTGCGTTCAACCCGGGACCCGACAGACATGCCAGAGACCTTGGGGATATATAAAGTATGCACGCGTGAGCCCTTTATAGCGGGAGAAGAGCGCCGAGCCGGCCGGTGCTGCTGCTGGGTTGTCCGAGATATTTAAATTGGGGGCGATGATCGTGCAGCCAGCTAGCGAGCGGGAAAAATATAAAAGATAAAAACAAAACAAAAACAAAAATCTTTTTGGGGCTAAACAAGAATATTTTAAAAAAGAAAAAGGGTTGTCGAGCCCCGATATGGAATTCACGTTCATTTGATCAACATTTATAAGAGCCCTGTATTATAATATATACGGGAGTAGTATTCTACACATCTAGCACGTACCAAAAAAATCTATGCATTCACATCCCCTTAATTTTATTTTATTTTATTTTTCTCAGAAATAAGTTTTTAAAAAAATTTCTCTGACTTCAGATTTATTACACTACTCACGCTCCGGCAAATGTTTCTTTGATATTCAATTCTAATATGTACGTACAAGTTTTCATTGAATATGAAATTCAAAAGGAGCCAGGACAAGTCGTAGTACAGGGCGATGATTTTTTTGAGGGCACGTTTCGAGCACACGTGTCGGTCGTCCAAGAAAAGCCGACTAGCGTTCGTTCGGGAATCCCGAAATGTTTGTAGGAAAATTCACGTACCTCCGTTTGGGGCTGTTGTTTGTTTCCCTCACGTTTTTGAAGCGCTGGTCCCGGCGCCTGCTGTTGCCTATGCATCTCCCAAGGTTGTCGGCCATGTGAGCTGGGCCCACTCTGTATAGCCGGACAGACAGACGGACGGACGGACGGTCGGTCGTTATTATTTGGTTCGTTCCGTCCCGGAGTTTAGGCCATCGACATAGTAGATCTGGGCGATGCCAACGCCACATCACGTCCGCTACCAAAACATAAAATCAAATAAAAAAAGGGTTGATCAACCCTGATATATGGGCATCTTCGTTTCACATTTTCATATAGCTACAGGGCGATTTAACCCGTTTCGTTCTCTCCCCCTTGGAAAAAGAAAAAAAGGGAGGGCCGTTGAACGCGTGAATGTAGGCCCAATACGGTCCCGGCTGTTTCTAACAGTCCCGTGTGATTTGTATCTGTTCTATAATTCTATGGAAGTAGTAGTCGATTTACATATTGCCTCACATTTCATCTGATCTTTTAAGACGAGTTGATATCATTTCCAGAAAATGTTTTTTGTCCACTCTCTCTCTCTCTTAGGAGTACAGGTGAACCGGCCGGAGCGGTCACAAACCCCAAACGGCCGTGATGTGTCAAGGACGAAACGTAATAATAATAATAATAATCTTCTTCTGCTGCTGCTGCTGGTCAAATGTCGCTCGCTATATCAAGCGTGAATTCCCCCAGCCGGTGAACGAACCCATTTTCTCTCTTCTTCTCCGATTCAAACTTTATTCCAGAACATTCGAGTGAAATGTTCAAGGTGATTTTTTTCTTCTTTTTAATCTTAACTGGGATTTCATCAGGGAATTCTCTACAAAAAGGATTGATTCTCTGTCTCCCAGGCGATTCAACTGCTGGGATATGGCATCAAGTGTAAATGGACAATTTGACTGGACGGTGATTGGTTCAAATGATGTAGGTCACGAATATGTGAATTTGGTTCACGACGGGATATTCCCACCGAGTTTCACCGACGTCTGAAAATTCACTTGGAAAGATATTCCAAGAAATGTTCCGCTGGCAACTGTCGAATTTACTGGGAAATTAATGAGAAACGAATTACTGGGCCAAGTGGCCAAAGTCCCTCATTGGAAACCGATGATGCACGTCGGAGAAATAATCTCCTCAGAAACTACAGCAGAGAAGAAATAATAACCGTAATTCAATTATCTACTATAATAGGCTAGCCCTGCCCCCCCCCTCCGTATAGCGTCCCGAACACACGACGTCCGGCCAACATTGTCCAGCATCGTTATTGCGACTTGTATAGCGCTATAGTCCTCTGTTCGTTCCGCCATATGGATAATTGGAGCCGGCTCTGCGACCAGATGAACACATTCCACACATTTGATTTTTATTAAGACCAAACCCTGATGAGTTGGTAATTCTTTACAGAGGAACGTGCGTATTTTTGTTCTAAAAAATTTCTGGGAATCCAATCACCTGTTCGTCGAAGGCAATCTAAATTCAAACGACCACCAATTGTTATGGCTCTACGGACATAACAGCGCCAACCCAAAATTAGCCAATACAAAATATAACGCCCATAGTCACAAATTCTCTGGGTAATATGATGATGACTAGATAGTTCTGATTCTATTTGTGGGTTTTTTTCTAAAAAAATTTTGGGGGAAAATTGTTTCAATTAGACGAAAAATAAAAACATTTCGTCGTAATAGACAAACTTGTCACACAAGAGACTATTGTGCAAATAATTGTTTTATCCGGAATAATTCCGGTTCGCGGAAATGGCGACATGTGGAATCACTCCCACCGTCACACACGTGTGGCGTCACTTTTCATCTGAAATTCAAACGAAAATTTCATTTTAATTCGATTTCATCATGTTTCAACGATGTTAACGTTCATCAAAAAATTCTAAATTTAGAAAAATAAAATATTCATGGGGATAAGATAAAGCGTGGGGAAAAAAAGGGGGGGATGGATATATATGTAGGGGGGAAAAAAGGGGGATTGAGGTCGTGGAATATAAAGGTCATCCAGCAAGAAACGCATCAACAGTCTGGACAAACTGTGAAAAAATAATAAAATTCTTCCAACACTTTCACCAATTGGAAATTGCTGCACAGTGGAACAGGATCGGACTAGTTGGGGCTCCAAACAAGTCTACAACTGGTCAACTATTTTCCCCATTATAAAAAGATAGGAAATGCTCTACAATGTCCAGCAAATATTGGAACTGCTGGACATGTACAAGTGTCTAACTAGAGAGAAGAGAAGAGCTATACAGGAGGTCCACAGTCATGGAACAATCTAGTTCAAGGTTCCTCTTCTTCTTCTTTTCTCTTTCTGTTATAAACAGCAGCAGCAGTGGACACACAGAAAATGTGGACAGCTTTTTATTTCTTCTTTCTGTGCGTATAGAAATAGAATGTCGGAGTAGTAGATATTCAACGTATTATATTGATGAGCTGTTCGGGGGGTGGTGGTGGTTGGTCAATGCTCTTTTCTCTCTGGAGAGAGGAATATGTTCCAGAACGTAGGGGAAAATTTAATGCTAGAGGTCGAACAACAACAACAACAATTCTTGAATCATTTGATATTGAAAAATTGATTCATGAAATTTTAGATTGGCGCTACGTGAACGAATTAGTTGCGCACCAGCGAACTAGATGGGACGATAATTGAGAAATTCACGAAAAAAGAACAGGAAAATTTTTTTTAAAATTTAATTCAATTTTGATAAAAAGCAAAATTTGAAAAAAAAGAATGCGGCTGGTTTTTTGTCTTTCTCTTTTTTATTTTTATTTTATTTTTATTTTCTGTTAGGGGGGAAAAGGGGGAGGTCTCCATAGAAACCGACCTGATCTCTTGCACACACACACGACACGACCGACACATTCATCAGCAGCCACACGCGAGTGAAAGTTTTTATTTTTTGTTTCTTTTCTTAATTTGAATTTTTTTAAAAATTTTGGTTTTTCTTATTTTTCGAAAAAAGAAGGGGGGATTTCTTTCTTCCCCTCCCACATGTATGGGAGTCATTTTTAAATGCAATTGATTTAAAAAAAAACACAAATTTTTAAATCAACGATTTTTCGCTCAATTATCTTTTAATTTTTTAAAAGGCTTTTAATTACTGTGGGACGCAATTAATTGTTCTCTTATTTGTACGTAATTGGAGCATTTAATTAAATAATCTGCGAAATATCCAAAGGAAATTGGACATTGGGTTAAATTTTAAAAAAATCTAAATATTAAAAGAAGAATTTTGCGAATAGACAAATGAATTCTGGACTTTCACTTTCATCGCGCCAATAAAGAAAAACAAAAATCAAATGTATAGCGCTGAATATAAAACATGTACAGTTTTTATAGAGTCCGGCCATCACTCTCTATTGTATAAAAATATGGAAAGCAGACCGCGAAAAAATTTGTTTTTTATTTTTAAAAAATAAAATAAATTAAAACAAACGCTCAACTGGGTCACCATATAGTCTCTCTCTCTCTCCTCTATATATTTAAGACTCCTCCCATCCACCCACCGGACCACCCCTTTAGCTGGCAAAGCTCATATCGTTTTAAAACACACAACAATCGATCGGGGATCTCGTTTTTGGACGTACGAATATGGCCGACCATTTTCGTTTAGTCGAATTTTGGAAAAGTTCCGAAAAAACTTTTTCTTATTTGAATTTTTTTTGGTTTTTTCGTGAACCGCCTTTTTTTTTTCTCGCCTCCCATATAAGTAAAATAAAATAAAACACGCACTGGGTGCTGACGTCAACGGGTTGGGGGGGTACACACTCTATCCCGGCCGTCATCATTCATTTCCATTTGAAACACAAATTTTGAAACGTTTGGCGCCGCTGTTTATTGGGATCTATGCACTGCTTTGCTGCCGAGAGTGAATCGCGGATAGTAGGGCAAGGACAAGACATATCAAAAGTGGGAGGAGTCTCCGGAAAAATAAAATCAATCAAATTGTTTAAATGAATTTTAAAAACAAAAATCGCAGAGACAAAATTCTCGGATGACATGCGAATTTCTGAATAAAATTTCGCCAGAAATTTACATATCTACAGGAGAGTATATATTATATTTTAAAAAAATACGCGCTGGAGCCTATCTCTTTTTCTCTCTTGTCCTATACATATTATAGTGGTGGTAGCAGCTACGGTTAGTCCCAGTCCTTGGCCGAGTGACCGACATTTTTTTTTTTTTTCCACTGGCCTGGAGCAGCAGCAGCAGCAGCGCAACAGACGCGATTGAATACCAAAGAATCGGTTGGTTGGTGGTAGACAAAATTCTAACGAACGATTATCAGCGGCAGCAAAGCGGCTCCCATATAAGACGATAGATGATAAGTATGCGCGAATTTTTCTGTCGAGTTGATCGTTTACAAACGAGAAAATGCCCCGTAGGGTCTTTTTTTTTTAAATGGAAATCCGAGACATTTGAAAAAATGACTGAATTCGATATAAGTTTACACACACACACACTGTAGAAATGATAAATGTACATACACCAGCAGAGCTATAAATTTCAACTTTCCTATTTCTTCTTTTTTTGTTGTGGGAGATACCCGAAAAAGAAATTTGTAAAAACATCAGAAAAGTGACATGGCAGAAAAAGTAAACAAGAATCGATATGTATGGAGTTTAAAAATAGACGCCGAAAATGGAATTTACCAG
Organism: Daphnia pulex; assembly: GCF_021134715.1. Classification (NCBI taxonomy): domain Eukaryota; kingdom Metazoa; phylum Arthropoda; class Branchiopoda; order Diplostraca; family Daphniidae; genus Daphnia; species Daphnia pulex. The sequence goes on from NC_060027.1 coordinate 849,213, forward strand.
GAATATTTATCTTTCCCATGAGCCGATAACTATACTGGACAACACCCGATGGACTTTTTTTTTTCTTGATTATTTTGAAATGGGACAATGACAGATGTTGTCGAGCCAGTTATTATATTATGTTTGATACCCCCCCTTTTAAAAATAAAAAAAGAAAATGTTGTTGGGACAGAAAAAAGGGTGTATACTACAGAGTGGCCTGCTGGGCTTATACCATGTCTTTTTTTCATAAGTGGTGCACACAGACTGGGTGGCACCTGTCATTGATATCTAAACGACGGTCAACGTTTAAATACATACATTTCAGAAAAAGATTAAATTTGATTCACTCTCGGAGCCCTGATTTTTAAACGAGGAGGGCCCGGCCCAGGTCCCCCCTTGGTCACAACATTTTTTAGCTGCACTTTTAAGTTCAAATAGTTTCCAATTTGATTTTTTACCCACAGACAAATTTGTGAGGTATACGAAACAAAACAAGCCTGATTTGAAATAGTTCTACCGATGAATTAATTAATGAACCCTAACTGAGTCAACAAAAACGGTAGGAGAAGTCCCAGTCAACGGCCTGGAATCGTATTCCGTGTTATTTGACGATTTCCAACCAATGCCACCAAACAGTTCAGATAGGAATTCAACAGATCAATATTTGTCCTACCTTTAAGGCTGGAAAATACGACCAGGCATCCATCCACAAGTGCCCCATCCGCTGGAGAGTTGAATCCACCACAGACAGGATAGGGAAAAGTGGGGTCCTCGTGAATACACCCACACTCACATGGGTGTACACGAGGGCATTCAAAGAAGAGGCAACAAGAGATCCGTAACCCGATCGACATCGGTAGTTTCTCCATGCAAACGGGATGCTGTTTATCTAAATAAAAAATCAAAAATTTGGGTTACGAAAAATATTGAAAGATATGAGACAACAAGTTAAGGAAAAGTTGAAAAAAGAGACATTGAGTAAACTCTAATTGTTAATAAAAGAATTGAAGGTGTACATGTAATGCACTGCATTGATGCTAGTCATGCAACAGTATAATGTCCATCAGGTCACAGGTTAATCAAAGTAACGAAAATCATTACCCAAACCGATGATGAGACTGAAATTGTTGCTGATGACAGGTCCAGCACAAGTAAAGACTTGAATATCTTGTGGTTAGGATTGCTCACTCAGGTCTTAAATCTGTGCACAAAGGAAAAGGTTAGATAGGAAAAACAATCTGCCATGCTTTCACAGAGGGGCCTTATTACATGATAGTTGTGCTAGTCAGGAAAACTTTACATTTCAAAAATTTAGAACAGGTTTTTCTTAATCTTATTAAGCTCTCAGAACCATTAAAATCAAATTACCCTTGGTTTTATTTCCCTGCTATACAGCATGGAGTGTTACCTTATACCTATTCTATCACGAGTCACGAGACGACCACATTTTTGATGATCGAAGCAGACGACACTAATTTATTCAAATTAGCCAAATAATTAAGATATCGATACTAACTATTACAAATCGACCTCCTTTATTAATCTAAACCAAAAACGATCAATGCAGTTTTCTTGCCCGTGCTCGATATTCGAGCCAACCGGTTCGAGATTATTTGAATATCTAAAAGTTGGTCTCCTAACAAAATTTGCAGGAAAGCCGACAGATAATTACTTTTCGAGCGCAACATACTAATTTAATAAGATTCCCCAGGACCTTCTCGTAAGCCAAGAGGGAATATAATTTTTATTACATTATAACGGGATATAGAAGTGCGTAGAACAAATTTTTCCAAGCTTAATTCTATAAGTGGTTCTGATCTATACCTCTGCGCTACACATTCCGCAACAATGACTAATTAAATTTTATTAATTTTTTTTAAATAAAACAAATGCAGCCGACCAGAAGTCGAATGCAATGAGTACGACGAGTTTCCTGGTAACACTATAAAAGCGGAGTCATATAGGCTACTGTTTTTTGTTTAAATAATTCAGTTATGTTGAAATCATTAATTTATTGGTAGAAACAGCCAAGGTCCTCTATTGAAACCAACCGCGTGTTGGTCTTTAATTTTACACGGAAATGAATTAACTAATGCTAATCAAAATGGATAATCAAAATGTTTTTGGACCTTGGCGAGCTCAGCGATAAGATCAACAACAACAAAACAACAAAACAACAAAATCGAATGAAGATATTGTACTCGGCAACCCTTTTAATAATTGAGGCGTCTACTGCGCAGTTCTATGCCATTGAATCTTTAAAAAGAAACGAATATCATAAACTAATGTGTTGTGTAATAAATATGAAGGCGTTTGACAGGTTGTTGTTGTTGTTGTTGCGGAACAACCTTGAAAGGCACGTGCCTGTCACTATAACTGGCAGCCAATATTATTTTTAATTAGAATTAGATCTGGGAATTCTATAAAAGGACATTGGTGTTTCGCCAGACATTGTTGCTCCTGAGAATAAGTCAAACCAATCATACTGGACGGAATGATAGATAACATATAATGTATTAAGACGATTATATTTATGTGCGCCGGCCTTGGGATATATATACGTCCAGGACGATTACACGTGTCTCCAACATATTCCGTTATCCTTTTAAAATATTTTCGGACAATAAGTCTCTTGATAATTTAATAATAGAAATGTAATACGTCTGAAACAATTTGAATTGTCGTTGTCTATACATTAAATGACATAGAAAATGAGAAATGTATAGACGTTCTATTGTCATTTCCCCCCTTCGCAAACAAGTTTGTTCTCGATGGCTACTATTATCTTATCAGTCTATAGATATAGCCCTAATAATAATTCCCTTTAGCCTACAAGGTCGCTTTAACGTGAACATAACTTGTCATCAGTCCAAGTCTATATAGCTACATTGTCAATCAGTGTATAGCCTAAATCAGGTCACCTTTATATTCAATGAAATTTTCTTACTTCCTTTTTTAAAACAGATTTCCCATTGAATTGTACTAGTAGTTTCTCTCCGGGAAATGAATTATAACAATAAAAGGTCAAGATCGCAGCAGCTGTGTGCTGATGCAATATAAAAGCAGCAGCAGCACCACACCTTTCTCTTTAATATGAGTATGTATATCCGGATAAAATACTAGGTAGCTAATAATCATCATGTACACACATTTTCTAGCTCCTGCTGCCTCACGCTATTTATAAGGGGTTATAGCTAGATTATATTGAGGCCAAGCATGTCTAGCAATAATATATAAGATACAATGTCCTTTTCTACTATAGTATATCTTTTTCTATATATCTTCTTCTTCTATTCGGTGTAACTATTTTTCACAGGTAAGATTTTTTTCTTTTTCTGAGGGGGGAAACAAGAGGGGGGTGAACCCATCATAACACGCGGATATATAGACCATCTGCGTCTCTCTATAGTCTCTTATAAGAGGTCATCTGAGGTCACCCACACGCGCTAGCAGGATCAAAAAAAAAAAATAAAAGATTTCTGATATTTTATTGATTCCTTTATTGTATACTGCTGCTGCGAGTGAAACGAAATAAAAATTTTTAATACGAAACCGGATGATTGTTATGACGGGGGCGGAATAGAATAGTACTACTACGATAGCATTATTTATCCAAAAGGAAGAAGAAAAGAGAGAAAAATATTTATTTCTAAAAGGTAAAGATATATATCCTAAATAGGACACAGCAGCTAGTGCTGTGTAGAAATGAAGGGGGGCAATTGACCTGCTGCTGCTGCTGCTGGAACAGCAGAGACGACCGTGGAGCCATGGGCTCAAGTTCAATGGGTCGCTGAGAAAAGAATAAGAAAACTTGATTTTGTGGTGGTGGTGGTGTTTTCTCCTCTCTATATCCGTTATATATATCCTTATTTGGGGAATATGTAGACCATCAGCAGGAGCAGAGGGGGTTTATATATCCAGCATTTTTCTTTTTAAAAAAAAAAATCGCTTTTGAAATTGGATGTCGATGGCTATAGGCGGTCAAGAGATTTCACTTTCATTTGATCCTGAGAGCTTCTGGTCAATGGCCTTTATATACTTTTCCAACGTTTTTCCAAAGTCATTTCGCGGTTATATATGTGATTCATTTCTATGTATTTGTACCATTGGGTCGAAAAATTGCCAAGGCGGGAAATTTGAAATTCGATTGTGTAATCAGTTGATGATTTATACAAATGAGTTGCGGTTAGACACATAATATAGATTATCAAATGTATGATGCTCTTGGCTATATTACATTCTACATAGCCTCTCATCTCCTTTCTTCCCCTTGGATGTTATATCCCATGCTTAGATTCTGTGCTACCATTGAAGAATATATAAGGAAAACATCCCTCATTCTCTCGTCTCTTTTGTTGTGTAGATTGTACACAATTCAGGGCTTTGCTGATGTCTATCCTCTCTCCCCAGCCCACGTCTATAGGGAAGGAGAAGATATATAGAGGAAAGGCCTACCTATATAGCCCAGCTAGCCTATATATTGACTGTGTTAAAGGCTCGACTCGCTCATCATTCAGACTAGGTCAAAACAGGCCGTTCACCTTTGGCCTACTCTCCTACCTGTGTCTCGTATATATATACGCGGAGAGGCTCTTTTTTGTTATTGTTATACTTGCCTGTTATACGCACGTATACATATGTATATATAGATATATAGATTCCGCATTGGAGAGGTATGGCCTATAATACACCCGCGCAGTTTATATTCCTATAAATATAGAAATAGGAGAAGAATAAACAAAACAAAAATAATGTTGGGCTGGTTTTGTTGGGCATTGAATTTGTTTTGTGACGTCAGACTGTGTAGAATAGGCCGTTTTTTTATGACGCAGAAGAAAGTTTATAGACTTGATCGAGAAAGTTGATGCTGCAGTCTCACCCATAGAAATCTAAAACTATGTATATTAACTATATACATGTAGACACGAGAGTTTGTTGACTAAATAAGGCCCGGGATGACGCAGTTTGAGGCCTATACAAAACACACACGAGCCAGATAGTTGCGTAATCGACTATATACGTTCTTGTATATCTAAAGATATATACAAGAGGATCGAAATAAACCCCATAGAAGACTAGAGGTTTGATGCTGGTTTCGGCTGGTTTTGACGTCATTCTTTCTCCTTTTAGGGTTTGTGACATTCAAATATTTAGATTCGAATAGAAAAAAGAGAGAGAGAAAGAAATGAAATAGAAAAAGAGAAAACATTTATAACCGTAGAGACTTTCCCCTATACGCCGCTGCTGGCCATCGGCCCATAATGTCCGAACGCAGACACTGTCTGTTCCAAGATATCGATATAATACCGAAATGTTTAGCTGAGACTTTCAGACGGAATAAATTCCAATGCGCAGACTGCTGCTGATCGAATTCGACCAAAGTCACGTGGATTCCTTCGTGAACAGAACAATACCACCTCTATATATAGGCGTGTGTGTGTGGCTATTTGGAATCTATACAAACAAAGAAAGTGTAGGTCAGCACAGCCAATTGAAGTGTGTATAATACAAGGTATAATAGCCTATTATATACGTGAACGGCATTATTTAATAATAGAATTTGAATTAAAAAGGAGATGAGGGGTCGTCGTAGAATGTGCCCAGTGACCCATATAACTATAAATAACATTTGGTTTGATTTTATTATACCTCTAGAAGTGATTCGTCATCTCCCACACGTGTCGAAAATCAACTTGGTCAACACTTCCGCGCTAAATTTGAATTAATTCGTGCGCACATTTGAACATTTTCTTTCGAAATATCTTTCATATCACGCGGGAAAAACAAAAAACAAATGTAGCGCATCAGTGTCAACTGCCCCCGATGTCTGTATAATAGTAAAACGTTCGTAGTAAAAAAAATCAAACGCGCGTGAACTTTGTTTCCTCGTGCATAAATTGACGATAAACGTTTCATGTTTTTTTCTCTCGTTCCAATCGGAATCGAATTGGGCCCATATATAGGGAGGATATCCTCTATCATATTATTGAATATTTTATTTAAAAATATTTTTTTTTTTCAAATTGAGCGCGTGACGATGTACTATCGCCTTTTGAACTTGGCGCGCAGTTTAAAAATGGGCGACCGTTTGTCATCTTCACGTGCCGATCGATCAATGAACTTGGACTCTTTTTTCATCTTGTCGTTTTATTATTGTTATGTAATAATTCTGTGTTTCTCCGAATTGACATTTTGTTTCTTCCATGTAATCCCACCGCGCCACGCGCGCCTTAGAATGATTTTTTGGAAGAAAAATACAATTATTTTCTTGAGCTCATTATTAGAATTGGTGTGTCCGGCCACGCGCCGTTTTTTTCTGTAGGGGAAAACATTTTGAAATCTGCCCTGCACGCGCCGTTTTTTTCTTACCCAGTCACTTTGGCCTATTATTAATTAAATGATACGAAAAAATAATTATTCCTATCGGGCCGAATATATAGGATAAAAAGATCAATTCGTCATATTACCAAGATTTGCATATCAATTGGGTCGGTCGACTCGAATTTCCATGTTGTAGGGTGTATAATAATGTATGGTAAAATGCTGTATGTTTTCTATAAAGTGATTTAAAAAATAAATAAATCAAAATATAATTTTAAAAATTTTCAAATGTTGTTATTTGTTTAGCGATTTCATTTTTAGAATGAATGCTGGTGGTGCACATGTTGTTTGTCGGGAAAGAAGAGCCGACAGCAGAGCATCATCATCAGCAGATTTGTTATTACATTTTAAAAAGGATCTCGTTCTTTGATTGGGACCTCCAAATTGAGGTTTACATTGACGTCATTAAATAATATCGTGCGTCAAATCTCCTCTCTCCGGCTGTCATCATCAGCGTTAAATCCCATTCAAAATCCATTCGAATTTCAATTAAATCATTCATTGGGAATTCCCTTTTGTTTATTAACAAATTCATTTTCATCCGGCGGAATAAATAATTCGGTTCGGGTCAAAGTCCCACCAACCACAAAAATGTGTTTAATTTAATTTAAAACAAATAAATAAACACCCATTTAAATTTCAAAAAAATATGATTTGTTATGACGATTGAATTCAGACCGATACTGTAAAAAAAAATGTCAAGAATAAATTAGCATATATAATTCATATGTGTGTGTCTGACTAGGAAAAAATGTGACCTCACATGGTCAGTCATGGGAGGACACTGGGAGTCTGTCGGCCGCTGCAACCGAGTGGAGAGACGAAACAAAAATTTCGAATAAGGTCCGAATCGAGAAGGGGCGGAGTCTGCGGCTTGACTGATGGGGTGGGACGGGGGAGGCGGAGTCCTCTGATAGGTCGGATCAAGGGTCTCCACCACCTCACCGAAGCGGAGCGCAGTCTGGTGGTCGTCACCTCCCTCCTCCCGTCCCTTTTAAAAAAAAAACTAAAAAACTAAAACAAAAATAAAAATATATAATGAGAAGAAAAATATACAAAAAGAAAAAAAGAGTTTCTCCCCACACCCACCCACCCACCTTCTTTTGCCTCCTCCCACATGGGGAGGGGTGGGAGGGGTCCCCGTCCGTATAAAAAGAGCCGCTCGTCGAGTAGACGAGTCCGATTTAAGTTTGCGCTTCAACCGTAGCTTGACCACACTCGAAACTCGTTCCTCCTCCCCCCAACCACATTTCTACTACCAAAAACTTGAACAAAAAAAAAACAAATTTGAATATTTTTACATTTTCAAACGTTTGTTTGTTTTTAAATCCTCCAATTGCCAAGAAAAAATTATTTCAATTAAATTGTTTTGACCCTGCTGGTTGTTTTTGCGCGCTCAATTTGAAACCAAAAAATTCTAATTTGATCGCCCAGTTCAATGTGCTAAAACCCCCCGACAAATTCAACTGGAATTTTGAATTTTTGAAACCAAAACTTTAAAGAAGAAGAAGAAGAAAATGATCGTGTGGAGTTTGGGACGATTGGCCACCTGGATGCTTCATTTGATTGTGGACACGTCGTGCAGCGAGTCGCTGTGGACGACGCTCTTCTTCATTTTCGTCGCCTGGATCGCCTCCTACTTGTGGCGGTGGTGGCGGACGTCCCGCAACCTCCCGCCGGGACCCCTGGGCTACCCCATCTTCGGCTACCTGCCGCGCATCAAACGCGATTTTCACGAGGAACTGACGGCCCTCAGTCGCCAGTACGGCAGCGTCTTTAGTGTCAAATTGGGATCGGAGCTCATCGTCGTCCTCAGCGATCACAAGATCATCCGTGAAGCGTTCAGGCGTGAGGAATTCGCCTGCCGGCCCGACAACGATTTCATGAAACTCCTCGACGGATACGGTAATTTAAAACGAATTTTTTTTCCAGCTTCATTTGTGAATTCCAATCTTTAACTGGGCCGATTTAATTAATTCAGGAATTATCAACACGGAGGGCAAAATGTGGAAGGAGCAGCGCCGGTTCCTGCACGAACGTCTGCGCCATTTCGGCATGAAGCACATGGGCGACGGCCGTGAGAAGATGGAAGCCAGAATTATGGTAAATGAATTAACTTTTACTCTAAAAATGGGTCCAGGGTGTTGAATGTTTTGTTTCAATTAAATTAAAGAATGAAGTGCTGGAACTGGTTGGTGATTTGGCGACCAAGAAATCTGATCCGGTCGATTTGGGCTCGTACCTTTCGTCTTCCGTCTCCAACGTCATCTGCTCACTGCTCATGTCCGTCCGCTTCCGTCCGGACGACCCCAAATTCATCCGCTTCACCAGCCTCATTGACGACGGATTCAAATTGTTCACCGTCACAGCTGCCGCCGGATTCATTCCCATTCTCAAATTGCTGCCCGGCTTCAACTACGCCTTCAACAAAATCCAGCAGGTAGATTAATTTTCGACCGAATTTTCAAATTTTAATTTTGGCGCCAAAATTTTAAATTTCAAAATTTTTCTAAAGAATTTGAAGGAAATCAGCGGCTTTTACCAATCGATCGTGGACGAGCACAAGAAATCATTCGACCCCAACAACATCCGCGACATCATCGACGGCTACATCCTGGAAATCCAAAACGCCAAGGAGGAAGGGCGCAGCGAGAAATTGTTCAACGGCAAGAACGGCGACCGGCAGATGCAGCAAATCATCGGCGACATGTTCAGCGCCGGCACCGAGACGGTCAAAACGACGCTGCAGTGGGCCACCGTTTTCGCCCTGAGGGAGCCGCACATGCAGGCCCGTGTCCAGGAGGAACTGGACCGCGTTGTCGGACGCGGGCGGATGCCGTCCCTGGACGACTTGCCCAATTTGCCCTACACCGAGGCCTTCATGCTGGAAGTGATGCGACGGGCAACGGCCGTTCCCCTGGGCACCACACACTCAACGTCCAGGTACATTTTTTCGCTTTTTTTCCCGCTCGAATTTTTCAAAATTTTTCTAACTGGAATCCAATTTTAATTTAATTCGCTAAACAGAACGACGACGTTGAATGGCTACACGATCCCGAAAGGCACCCAGGTGATCCCGCTGATCCACGCCGTGCACATGTCGCCATCGCTGTGGAAGGATCCGGAAGTGTTCAACCCTGAGCGGTTCCTGAGCGCCGACGGGACCAAAGTCGTCAAACCCGATTACTTTATCCCGTTCGGCGTCGGTCGGCGGGTGTGTCTGGGCGACGTCCTGGCCAAAGCCGAGCTCTTCCTCTTCTTCTCCACCATCCTGCACACGTTCAAGTTGACGCTGCCGCAAGGGGCCACCATGCCTGACTTGAGGGGACAGGCCGGCGTCACCGTTTCTCCGCAATCTTTCCAGGTAAAAAATTCTATTCCCTGGACAACTTTTTCACTCAATTCAAAATTCCCGTTGTTTTCCCGCCTCTCTAACCGATCCCGTTTTATTTTTAAAAAAAGGTTTGCGCCGAAGGTCGTGACATTGAGAAAGTGGACGAATCGACCCGAGAAACGACGGAAATTCTTCTGAGCTGTCCAGTAGCCCAGTAAAAAAAAAAAAAAAAAAAAAATTAAATTTGTGTCTTTTGAATTTTTATTACCCGGCAAAAATATTTTAAAATGTTGTACATATGTTTCTGTGTCTTTTTTGATGTTATGCTATTCGCTGTGATTGTGTCTTGATGAAATATTCAAAAATTGAAAAAAAAAAAATTACCCGCCATTATTCCCCCCCCCCCTGAAAATTTGTAAATACGTCACATCATCATCGGATCTCTCTCTCTCTGATTTTTAAATAATTCCACAATAAAAAACAACAAAAATCCGATTTGTAATTTGTTCACCATTTTTTGTGTACGTGTGTCTCCTCCAGTCGCAGAGAATCGCAACGATCGACCACCTCCCAAAAGTCCCGTCTCTCGTTACACGTTCTCTCCACCCCACCCCCTCACTCCCGTAATTTTGTGTAATTTGTATTTTTCACTTGTGTGTTGGAATTGTTTTTGTCTCGATTCGCTCCTCTGTGCTAAAAAAAAACGTCTGTGCGTGTTTGTTGTGTCAAACGAAAAAAGTTTTTTTTCCTGTTGTTGTTTTGTTGTTTGTACATACAAGGAACACAATTATTACCATATCTCTTGTTGGCTTTTTATTTTTTCCGTCTTCGGCGCCCAAGTCCGTTGGCGTTTTGATATCCGACCTGCAGAAAAAGTTGGACGATTATTTTTTTCACTCGCATTTTAAAAAGGTGGAACTTTTGAATTTCGCGCCAGTTTCACTAACTGAAATTCTGGCGCCAATTTCAAAACTGACAAACGTTTGGATTGTTTCGTAGCAACTTTCCGACGTGATTTATTTTTTTGTGCTTTGGTCAGCACCGTCCCCAGTTACCTTGGAGTTTGATCCATCAACCCATAGTGGCAATTAAAAATTTAAAAATTAAATTAAAATTTTCGGGAAGAAAGTCCTTGGGAATCACTTGGAACAAATCGAATGCAGCCGTCGTTGCAACTGTTCAAGGCGACAAACAAATTGTTTTGCGCATTGCATCTTTGCATTCGATCTGTAGAGTAGAGCCAATTAATTTTAAATGGGGGGGCCAAGGGGAAACTCAAATTCAAAAGCTCCGAAAAAAATAATAATCAAAACCGACAGTTCAAAAAGGGCAAAGTGTTTAAACTTTTGCGTGAGTCAAGAGCTCAACTACTGCGTTTCTCTTTCGGATGATTAAGAAAATGAGATAAACTAATAAAGTAATTCGATCACTGTATACACTTTCCACAAACAAATCATCGCACAAGTTGAACAACCGACCTCGTCCGAATAGAAACGCTAGAAAAACCAAATCAAAAATCAAAATTCATCCCAATCGAAAAAAAACCAAAAACCAAAACCAAAACCAAATTTCTATTATATTTGAACAATTTCTATTTGATTAAATTACATCAACTGGGATGGGATCAAATTGTTTACCTGGCCGGGAAGAAGGATCGAACCACACTGATGGTCTCCTATATTACCTGACCTAACCCAAATCTTTTCGAATGAAACAATCAAATAATAAAATAATAAAACGCGGAAACTCGAAATTGGCAACTTACCGCGGCGACGCCCATAATCTGACAACCTTGGAATTTAATTTCGACCAAAGAAAATCAAAAAACTGGTCCCGATACCAAGGCAAATATGGAGAACCACACACACACTGACCACGCACACACACACTCACGTTGGTTGTCTCAGTGTTTATTTTCCCTCCTTCTCAACACTAACAAACAGACACACACACAGAATTATTTTAAAATTCCGGAGGGCTTAGCGCGGATGGAGGGCCACTGGAAACGGATGAGGTACGAGTGTGAACCCGTAGTCGGGCGGCGGGAAATTATTTGCGGAATACTCGGCGAATTGCGGCGGGAAGGAGAGCCGGAAATGTTGGAGCAGAGTCACGGTGAATAGGAAAATCAAAGTCCGTCCGAGATCGTCGCCGATGCACATCCGCCGTCCGCTCTGGAACGGCAAGAAATGATCCGGTTTCTCGACTCGCCATTTTTCTTCTTCTTCCTCCTCCTCTTCTTGGCGGGCAACGAGGAAACGCTCCGGACGGAACTGTAAAGGTTCCGGCCACAAGGTCGGATCGAGATTCATGGCCCACCAGACGGGCACGACCATGGCCCCTTTAGGGATCCGGTAACCGGCCAATTCGCAATCCTTTCAGTATAATCCAACAGGAAAAAAGATAAAAACAAATTCTTCAACATTTTTCAACCAACACACAAAAATGTTTGCCCAGCAAAACTTTTGGTCGGAGGCTGGAAACAATTTTGAATCCGGCGGCGGCGGGAAAATCCAATTTCACATTTTTAAAAAATTCAGCACTAAGAAATGAAATTTAAAATTTTTTTACATCTAATGTTCCGTGCGGGACTCCCAGCGGGAGGATGGTCTTGATGCGCTGGACCTCGCAGATGGTGGCCTCCGTCCACGGCATCCGCTGGGCATCTGTGGCGTAGCACGGAATTCTTCCTTGATCCAATTGTCCGACGACTCGCTCGATTTCCTCGTGAATTCGCTCCTATATATATAACATCATACAAAACCCGGAAAATCAAAAGAACCGATTTTTAATTTATGCGCTGCGTTCATTTGACATCGCAAGGGGGTTGGAACGAAAAATTCAAAGTGGGCGTCTACCACCACCCAAAACGACCCAAAAATAATGCGCAATCCAAATCAGCCCAACCTTGGGAAATTGTTTTAAATGAACAAAGAAAAGAAACTGGTTCACTCGGTGAACGACAAATTTTTTTGCTTTTTCCCGAATAGAAAAGAAATTGCATCAGAGAGAGAGAGAAAACTTGATTGAGCGGACGCGCGCGGGAATATCGCCGCCGGCGTCAAACCCCCCCCAAAAAATCAAATAGAAAAAAGAAGAAAAAAACACACGTGGCTATTTTTGGTATACATACATGGCGTATAGGAACAATTTAGTTAAAATAAATGAAAATTCTCCAATCGTTCAATCACGACCGGTGCCGGGCCCCTTTTTCTTGGAAAAATAAACGTTCGCTAAATAATCATCAGACCCCTGGGAATTTATTTGGCTGTTGGCTTCTAGAAATTTCCGTTTTGATATTTTGTTTCTTTCCAAGGCGATTCCCCGAGTGCGATGACCGGGCGCGGACGGGCAAAAATCCGTCCAGCATCTCATCACAGAGGCGATCATAGCAAGGACGATGGAGCCAAGAGGTCGTGTCGGCCAGCCAGCCACCGCCGTCCATCACCTTTGACTCGATTGGCCGGATCACAACCATAGATTTAATTAGCTGAACGTAATTTTTTTGTCGATTGGGTTGAACACATTTCCCCCCTTAAATTTTATTTGTTTTGTTTTTTCTCGCTCGCCTGGACTCGCCTGGACCTTGGCGGATGATCATTTCCGACCCGGTGTGTGTGTGTGTGCATGGCGAAATAGCCCTGAAACAGTGCAATGATCTCTCTCTTCTCTCTTCTTCCTCCTTTTTTTTATTTTATTTCTCCGGGGACCAAAGTTCGTGCAACTTTTTTGACAAGACAAACAGCAGCAGCACATCTCCCCAAGGTTTCCGTTTCTTTTCCATCAAAAGAAGAAGAAGAAGTTAAGGAGGCAATGGACTCTCTTCTCCTTTTGGATTCCCTCCTTCTACGTAACAACTCCGCGCGCTGGATGGTGGCAATTGCACAGAAATCGGATAGAACTTTCCATGTGGCCTCGACCATTTTTTAATTTTATTTTGTTTGAAATTCCCGGTGCCCAAACTCCTCCTCTCAAAAATCAAGGCCGCCAAAAAGGGAAATTTCATTTTGAAAAAAAAAGGCGCCAAAAATTTTAGTCGTGAGTCGACGAGCCCTTTTTAAATTTCGGGGTCTATACTATACACACAAGACCCAGGACGTCCTTGCCTACGGCCATTACAAACACACAGAGAGGCCCATAGAGAGAGAGAGAGAAAAACATTCCATCCGCCGGGACCGAATGTCCATTAAACTGCGCAGGTTTTAAAATAATTCAAAATCAAAAGGGGCGAACGAACGGCCTTCGTTGATTACACACACCGAAGGTCTTTGAATCGCAGACGAGTCCCGAAAAATCAATCGACTTGGACATGACGACATCCTCCCGAATGCGGTTCAAATGAAAAAAATAATGACGTCCCGGCAAGTCAAAGTTGGTTCATAGATGCGCACACAACCGCACGTGAAAGAGTAGACGGACGACCAAGGACGGCCATTTTTCTTCTTTGACTGGGATGTGAGATTGGCGAATCAAATAAAAATGAAAAAATAAAAATAAAAATAAAAATAAAATGGGCGAACAGAGTCAACGACATTTCCACAACCACCACCCAACTAAAGCAAAAAGCTTATCGAGAAGAGAGCCGGGCAAAAATAATCAAATTATAACGAAGAAGCTCATTAGCAAACTGTTCAAAAAGAATCGCCCGGTTAAGTCGTCGTCGTCGTTCAATCAACTCTTCTGACTAGAGCTGCTGATTTAGCCACAAAGTATTTTTTTGGGTTGATAATATAAATTAACCGGACACACGTATTTTTATTTTCTTCTCTCTCTCTCTCTGTGCTGGCCAGCACACCCAGCCAAAGTGTCGGTCATTCAACCGCCCATTTGTGTGTGTGTGTTTTAATATACTGACTTGCACGTCCGGGTAGAGGATCAAGTAGAGGACGATCCACTTGATGGTCGTCAATGCCGTGTCCGTCCCCGCACCAAACATGTCGGCCAGCACGTGGTGCAGCTGGACAGTGGTGAAGGTTTCGGTCGGGATTCCGGCTGATTGACGACGTTCCATTTCTATTAGGTAGGCCTCGACGACGCTGGTGTAATCTGTTAAATCATTAAATCATGAAATAAGAGACTGGGCAAGGACGGACAAAAAGCAAAGCCAAAGACGACCTTGATTGGCGGAGAGATTGAGCTGGCGCTGGTCGATTATCTCCTGGTAGTGGCGGTGAGTCTCGGCTTGGCCGTCAAGGATGAACGACATGATTTTCCGATAGCTGGGCAAGAACCTTCGCCCGTCCACCAGCACACAAAACAAAAAATTCAAATGAACCGCTAGAAAGTGAAAAATAAAAATGTGTGAATTGCTGTTGGTGGGGAAACCTGAGAACGGGCAGGAAATTGATGGGCCCGGCGACGGCCACCTGTTTGACGCCTTCGTCCAGCAGGTGCTGGAGCCAAATCCAGGTCGGATCGTCGGCCGCGTACGTCCGCCCGAAAACGACGCCGTTGATGATGTTGCCGATGCAGTGACGCAATCCCGGCACCAAATCGACGCCACCGACGCCACCGTCCGTCATCTGACACTCCAGTCCCTGGACAGTTTCGTGGAATTGAGGCCCGGAATTTTTTGAGATTCAATTTATTTTTAAAAGTCAAAGAAGTAAAAGAAGAAGACGGGCAAGAGAATATTTACGTGGACAAATTCCAGGACGCCGGCCATGACACGGGACTCCATGACAGAGGCGCCTTGACGTCCGGCCATGCCCAGTTGTTTCATGACGTTCATGACGAAGCGACGGTGCTCCCGCCACGACTCGCCTTCGGCGCAAATCAATCCTGCAATTGAATTAAAATTTGATTTTTAGTTAATTCATTTAGGAATAATTGATTATGTAATTGAATTTAGCCCAAACCGTGGCCTTTCATGATGCCGTGGGTGAGATAGAGCGGAGCCCGGCCGGAGAAAACGGGCCGGCTAAAAGCCTGGCGGACGAGTTGAGGATCGCTGATGAAAACGGCCAACATGTCGCCCAGTTTGAGCGAGTAAATGCGGCCGTAGCGGCGACTCAGCCCGGCAAAGGTCTCGTAAGGCGCCCGGCTGTCGATCCAAGGCAAGTAGCCGAGCAAAGGCAAACCGGACGGTCCCGGCGGCAGCTGCAGCAGTTGACTGCGTTGTTGTGAGTTGAAGCGTAACCATAGCAACGCTAATAATCCTAGCAGAAGACTCGACAGGCTTAGCCAGGCCCAAACGCCGACAGAACGGGCTTCTTCTTCCAATACTCCTTCCATATTCTCTCTCACCTGTTTTTTGACTAAAATCAATCAAATTAAATTAAAAATTAGAAATGGAATAATGTTCACGATGATTAACCGTTAAAAAACAAATGTATAAACAATTCGATCGAATTTATTTACCTGAAATTGTTTTTACCTGGCGAAAATGAAACGTCACCAATGTCCTCTGCCCAGTCGTCTGTTCGACCTTGCAACTGTTTTATAAATCTGCTCAAATGTCAAAAAAATAATGAAGTGAAATTGGTTTGGCTTTTCGAACCGACCAGTAACTATACCCGTATACCGTCCAGTGTGTTTTTGTCCAGAAGCTTCCAACGTGATTAAACAGGTGTGATTCGACTCGGTTTGGTTTGTTATTTTCGTCTCTATTTTCTATTTGGTTTTGGCCTGTCCTGTTTCGAGGGTGGGTCTCACACAGGGCCAGCAAGCTCTACACGAACTGGGTAACTGGGCAAACTAACGCTAACGGATCGAGACCTTGAAACAGAGAAAAAAAAGGGCCAGCAGCAGACTTGTACCACCAGTAGTGCCAGTCAAATCAAAACACGACACATTTCCCTTTTGTTTTTTTTCCTTCTTTTTATTTTATTTTTTGACGTGGGTTTTTCGCCCACGGGCACTAGACGACTCATCCGCCATCTTCACTCCAAATCCGAACCATTTTAGATTTTTCACCGGATAAAAAAACAAAATTCAATTTGAAAAAATTTGGTTTTTAATTTTTTGAATTTTACCGCTCGCTACAGTTTGAATTTTAAATCAATATCAAATAAACATCAATAAATTGTTTGATTGTGTCAG
Organism: Daphnia pulex; assembly: GCF_021134715.1. Taxonomy (NCBI): domain Eukaryota; kingdom Metazoa; phylum Arthropoda; class Branchiopoda; order Diplostraca; family Daphniidae; genus Daphnia; species Daphnia pulex. Next base: position 865,951 of record NC_060027.1, read on the forward strand.
CAGTAAAAATTTCCGTTTGTGCTGAGCTGGGCGCGCTCAATTGATGAACGCGGTTGAATAAAAAAATGTTGACCGTGAACCTTTTTAGATATTCATAGTCGAATGGGAAAGTCGCGTTACATAAGGAAGTCGGATGGCGGAATCAAAAATGTATGGGGCCACATTCATTCGCGGTGGCGGCAGCGGCGAACACGAGATACCCCGACATTTTTGTCTTTTTATTTTGATCTTTTGAGCGCTCCTGCTGGTACCGCGCCCGGGGTGTCAGGGTCGTGAGTCACACCGGAACTGGTCAAATGAATTTATTTTTGAAACAAATGTGTCCATAAATCTCCACCGGGGTGAGAAAATTTTTATCCTCTTCCATCGTGTCAATAAAAAAAGAAATCCGAAAACGTCTAGGATAACACAAACATCCGCTCTCTCATCTCATCTCATCCAACCCATAGACGCGTGATAATTTGGATTATCTCCCGGGAAAAAAAATACCCAAAAAAACCGAACGAGTTTTCCAGAAATTTCGCACGCTGGAGAGCTAAAATTATACATGGGAAATTTGAATTGCGCTTCACGCACGTTACGAGAATACTCAAATTGGAATTAAAAATGTCGTCAAACCGCTCACAGTGGCGCAATTGGATTCAAGAAATTTCTTTGGCTCAAACGAAATTTGAAATCAATTCCGTGTCGCCATGGCCAACAGCAAAACACGCACCATGTGTATACGTGATATGGCTGGCTGGAAATTCGATCGGTTTCCGTTTTTTTAAAATTATATGATGAGAAACTTTCCGCGCCAGTCTATTGGCAAGGTCATTTACACGCTTTAACGTGAACTCGTACGGAGGTTATTGAATTGATTTTGATTTTTCTAATCGCAAATAACGTCTTCTATTAATTTAATGCGGTTTCCCATTTCCAATCTGATTGGATCGAATTAGTAAATTACAATTTCTGTTTTTGATTTAACCGAAAAATTCGCATCGAATTAAAATTCAACTTCAGGGTCGTTTTCCATATAAAATAGCCGATCATTTGGATGAAATTAACTCTAGACGGATGTCGCAATTGCGCAATGGTCGACATATGGTGTAGTGCTGTACACGTCGCAAAGTGCATTCGCCATTTTATCTGCGTGTGTAACTTTGTACAGATGCCATTTGAATATTGGCAAATGTACAGTCCACCTTTGGCCGCGGCATTCAGGATGCGCTGGACACTTACCCGGACCCCCAAAAAACAAATTATCATTAGCCAATGGACGTGTTATCTCGTCTATAGAATCGCTTCTTTTTCCTCCCGATTGATTCGCCATTTTACCCCGGCAAGTCCTTAATTGGATTAGACGACGTGTGTGCGGATGCGGTTCGATGGACGACGCCAAGTGCAGCGAACTCACGCCAATGTCCATCACTGGGCATTTTTTATTAGAGATGCAATTATACAGTTGTGTGTATAGAGTGGCTTCAAGGTTGTATTAGACATGACACATCCGTTTCCAATTCGTCGTTCGTCGCAATCTGAACGCGGGAAAAAACGAAAGTGTTGTGACCATTTCGGGCCGTTCCGGTGATGAAATTCTTTCCAGAGTTGATGAATAAGAAAAAAAAAGGTGATGATGCAATAACTGGAAAAAACCGGTGAATACCTCCCGCGTGAACACACACGCGGGATAATTATTATATTTCTTTTCGGGAGATGATGCAAGTCATCCAGACTTGCAGAAGAAGAAGAAGAAGAAATTCATAGAAAATGACAGCGGAATGTCAAGGTCGGGCTCTTCCTTCGGCCGCCACAGTGCTGGGCCACATTGCAGCGTGAAAATTGGCCAATTGTGCAATTATTTCATTTTCCCGCGTTCAATTTAAACGTTTTTTCACGTTTTTTTTTTACCCTTGAAATATTTTTTTTTATTTTAAACGAAAAATGAAAACATTTTCGTGTGGCGTCATTTCATTGAAGGGCCGGCGGGTCTTCGGGAGCGTCCCGCCGGTACCTACTACACACGGCGTCAAGGACGTTGTAGTATTATATAGTAGTAGCCGAAGAAGAAGAAGGCCGTTAACAATAATAGCAATAATAATAATATTACTACATTACTACATTTGCAGCTGTTGTTGTTGTTGTTGTTGATGATGAACGCGGCCAACGTGAAAAAGAAAAGTGAAGGTAGTCCCGCGGGACCGATACTGCGCACATCTTCCAACGCAAAAAACAAAAAAACAAAACAAATTGAAACAAAATATGAACACAACCCAACAAAAATGACGACCTTGAATAATTTTACAAACCAAAACCTGAACTGCGGAGAATAATAAAACAAATGGAATAACAACATTTTGAAATTTTCTTATTTTGAAAAAGCCTGGCGGGAATTTTGGAATTATTGAAGACTGACTCATCCATTCATTCACCAGCACAACAGCGTATAGAGTCAAAGGTTATTACGTACAATGGATATATTATAATTTATAAATATGTGCGTAGCCTTTTTTCTTTTTTACAACAACAACAACACGCACATGGAATTGTGGAAAGTGAAAGGCGAAAAAAAAATATGACGCAATATATAGTCCCAACATCAAAATACGCAGAGAGCGGAATTCCGGAGCCGGTTATTATTATTATTATTATTCTATTCTAAACCATTTTCGTGTATATCTATTAATTCGTTTCGACTTGATTATAATTTAATCAAAGAAGGAAATATCTAACTGGTCTGCTGGTGTTTGTTTTCATCCCGAGATAGAAATCGACACGTGGCTGTTTTGATTCGATTGGCGTGCTGTGTGTGTGACGGTCACCTAGATTTAAACGACCGGCTGGTGATGATCCTTTTTGTTTTCTTCTACACCTTATGTCGCTAAATGGCAACGAGAATAACTGGTTCTGCTGCTGCTGGTTCTCTTATTCTCCCCTTCACGTGTTGTCAACACCTGAAGCACGTGTTCTAACCATCCGGAAGTGAATTCCAATGGCGATTGAAGTTATACCAAATATTTCACGGTCAAATGGAAACTTCTGGAAACCCAACGGATGGCCAAATCTTGGCCATATATCATTTTGGGTATATTTTTAACCAAAAAACGACATTTTCAAACGGGTTTTTATTTTATTTTTTAACATTTAATGGGATGGAAATTAGCTTTTGAAACATGTGACCGGCGTGTCACGCGGACTGTAGTAGTACACACACGCCGTCGTCGTCGTCCGGATTGAATAACATCACGTGGGAAATGTACGCGCGCCGGTCTCCCGATTTGAATTTTCAATGTCAAATCAACTCGCCCCAAAAATGTTTGTGCTGCGCGTGTCTGTTTCGCCTTCCTGTTTTTATTTCAATCACATCACATCCAGCCCGATTGATGTCGTGGTGGAACATTTTGCGAACCTTCTTTGCCGTTGCCCAATGTCAAACGATCGTACAAGGTGCGGAGTTTCGGGCGACGCCTTTTATTTTCCAACCAACGCGCAAAAATTGGCGTTTTTGAATTAACGACGCGCGACGTTTGGCGAATTTGAATTCCGCGTTTACCTGCTGCTGCCGAGATGTTTCAAGGTTCTCACTTTCTTCTTCATGCAAATTTATATCTCTCTCTCTCTAAATAATAGATAGATTGGCTTATCTTTAAAACAATAGTGATAGTATAGTGTAGACTCTGGCGAAAAAGTAAATGGTAAATAGACCCTCATCGCATGTCCTTGATATAAAGGACGGTCCAACCTTTATTTATCCGCATCGATTTTATTGTCCTCTAACTGCGCTTCAAAGTTTATTTCAATTGTTTTATTTCTTGACGAGTTTTATTGTATTTATATGTATTTAGATTTTTAAATGTTGGATTATTCAATTTAGCTCGGGGGATTTTCCGCAACAAAACGAATCGCAATAGTCCAAGCCAACGATTATTATTGCGCCACATGACGCAATCACGATGCAATAATTAAATGAGTTGAGATAAAAATCTTTATTTAAATAAATACTTAATTAGAGTTAAACTACGTTTAAACGTGAAATCAATTTGTAAATCTTTTCTCATTATATATACGTTGTAATATCATTTCGCCACATGGCCATAAATGTCATTAATTCATTCTTGGATTAGATGTATATTTCTTCCCGACGATATACCCGGTAGAAATGACGTGATTTTCAAGGTTTTCTGTCGATTGACAAATTATAGCCGGTTGGTACAAGATTTTCTTCCTTTTGCCGCCAGTCGGTTGTTATTTGAATAGCAAATAATATATGCACAACGAAAAATAAAGCGGAGGGTTGGACGGATATCTCCGGCGCAATACGAGTCACGTGGATGGCGGATTCCACGTGAACGTGAAAATGAGAAACGCCCAACGTCTTCCTGGAACGTTTAGCAAAACAACGTGACGCTCGTGCAAAAGTCGGCAACAAAAACAGTTCCCATCACGTGGATCGATATTTCATACCTTCTCCAATAAAAAATGACTTTCAAATTTCAATTCCACTTTCAATTTCATGTACCTAATAGTTAATCTAATTTAACTTCGTATCATATTATCAATATCATGGGGTCGATTTGTAGTAATTACTATCGATTTCTAAAGAATAATGGCTAATTAGAATAAATTAGTGTCGTCTGCTTCGAAATAAATTCACCAAAAATGTGGTTGTCGTGTCGTGGCTCGCGATAAAATCGCTTAATACACACTCCATACTGTATATAGCAGGTAAATAAAACCAAGAATTTGATTATGGGAGATTAATTAGATGTTTTTCCAAATGTGGGAAATGTTCGTTCCTGACTAACATTTACACATATGCATACGCCTTTGCCCTCTGTGAAAGCATGGCAGATTGTTTTTCCTATCTAACATTTTCCTTTGTGCACAGATTTGAGGCCTGAGTGAGCAATCCTAACCACAAGATATGCAATTAGTCTAGTGATGGACTTGTCATCAGCAACAATTTCAGTCTCATCAACGCTTTGGGTAATCATTTTCTTACTTTGATTAATGTGTTACCTGATAGATAATTTACTGTTGCATGACTAGCATCAATGCAGTGCATTACATTTACCCCTTACATTCTTTTATTAACAATTAGAGTTTACCCACCGTCTCTTTTTCAACTTTTCCTTAACTTGTTGTTTCATCTGTAAGCTTTTTTCGTAACCCAAATTTTTGATTTTTGATTTAGATAAACAGCATCCAGTTCCGTTATCACCGATGTCGATCAAGATATGGATCTCTTCTTTACCTTTCTTTAAATGTCCAAGTGTATGCCCATGTGAGTGTGGGTGTATTCACGAGGACTCCCCTTTTTCCCTATCCCACCTGTGGTGGATTCAATTAACTCTTCTGATTTCTGATGGATCACGGGTGGACTGACGGAAGCACTTGTGGATGGATGTCTGGCCCTATTTCACCCAGCCATAAGGGTATGAAAAATCTATCTCTATTCTTGCTTTTTTATTGACTATTTAGTGCCATTGATTGGAAATCGTTACTTAACACGTGATACAATTATTTCTGAGCTAGACGGTTGACTAGAACTTTTTTCATCTTTTTTCGCCGTTTTTGTTGACTCAGTTCAAAGGGTTTTTTGCCATTTGAAACAAATAGTTCAATAAACAATTCGTTTCTGACTAGCAATAATCATGCTAGCCCACTGTTGATGCATGGGAGTTTGTTTGCACCTTCTAACCTAGTTCCCTTTTTGCAGATTTGAGCAGATTGCAGCCATCATAACCACAAGATATGCAACAAGTCTTTACTTGTGCTGGACCTAATCATCACCAACAATCCCCTAATCGAATGGGTAACGATTTCAGTTTATTTACCTATCGCCCATTAGATGTTCAAATGCATTAAAATTAGGGTTTACCTACCTACTGTCTCATTTTCAACTTACTTGTTATTTCTGTCTAAATATTTTCTTTTTTATTTTAGACAAACAGGTATCCAGTTTCATCGGAGAAACATATTCACGAGGACGACCTCTTTTCCTATCCTGTCTGGTGGATTCATCTTCTCAACGGATGGATGCTTGGCCGTATTTCCCAGGCACAAAGGTAGGACAACAAATCAATTTCAATTCTTCATCTTTGACTATTTTGCTACTGGCGTTAGTTATAAGTCAATCTCGACTTGTAACACGGAATACGATTATATCCGAGTCATTAGGCGATAGATTGGAATCGTTTTTCTTTTTCTCTTGGCGTTTTGGTTGTTGTTTTTTCTATCAGTCAGGGTTATTCCAACTGAAATTGCGTTGCCGGTCTCCGATGGGGGGAAAAAGAAAAATTCCGGAAAATGGTGAATGCAAATCAGAGAACCTGGAAGCAAGTGGTGGTGGTGGTGGTGCGGGAAAGGGAAGACAAACGAGCGGGACCGGTCCAGCAACAAGGCGGCCTCGCTCCTCATTTCTTTCGTCGTCGAGGAACTACAACAGCAACAAGTCGTCAAGTTAACAGATGTAATAGAGTTGAATTCTCAAACAAGGATATCATTTCCAATTGCGGAGAGACCGGCGTTCGTTTGTCTTTGTGCCGAGCGTGCGGGGATCAGGTTTTATTTTGTGTCGCGTTGCTTTTTGCCACGTGAGCGGGCGGGCAGTAGGGACCGACCAAACAGGTGCGCCCGGCTGCCCGGCTGGAACGTGAGCGGGGCACGCGTGATGCATGTTGGCGTTGCCCGTTTTCTGCCACGTGAGATTCAACAGCAGCAGCAAGCTCAGCATGTGTGTGTGTGTCTGCTGGGCTGCTCACGCGTGTGCTGGACACACGCTCAGCAGCAAGCCTCTCTCTTTTTTTTTGTTGGACGTGTGGCCGGCAACGAGTCTTTTAAGCTGGCCATGTGTTGCATCTCGTTTCTCTCTCTGCGCGGCCGACACGGGAGCTGTCATCCGCAGCGCTCACGTGGCTCTCTGCGTGATTGGTATCGGACAAGTTGCAAATGCAACTTTCGATTTAGAAATGTTTGAGCATTTTCCACGAAGAAATTGCGACCGACGACGACGACTCGATCGCGGTGTAAACGAACTCTAACCTCATTGACGCTCGGCGGGATTATTATTATTATATGTCGGTCGTCGACCGATACCTTTTGTAAAAAGATTGTTTGAACGCATAAATCAGGATTAGAGAGAGAGTCTCTTAATGAATGTAAACCAAACTGTCAAGTCGTTCCGAAACGAAAGCGCGCGCGATCTTTTTCTTTTTGTTTTTTTCGATTTGAGCCAATGAAAGTTCAACTTTTATAAATTTGGAACACCAATTTTGTTGTTGTTGATTGGATCGGTCACGTTGTTTGTCCGCGTGATCTTCTAGATGCTTTGCTACCAGACCACACTGAATTCCTTTTGTTTTATTTTTATTTTTGTTTTATTCAAATTTAGATTGTCATCCGATAAGGAAACGCAATTCAATGATGTTGTCTAAATCAAAAGATATGATGGCGTCTTTTAAGCCAAACTCAAGGATGACAGGGTAATAGGAAAAGGCACCTGGATCACCTTGAAGATCCAATGTTTGACATGATCGCATTTGTCTCTTCCTTTTTTCAATGACGACTTGATTCAGCCACTTGACAGCTAATGAAATTAATTTAAAATGAATTAGAATTAAATTCTATTCATTCTAATACATTCGCCGAGAGCAAACAAACTCGGACAACAATGTTTGTGTTGTTGCAAGGCACCATAGGGCGCGGTCAAAGTTTGTACAGTTGTTTTGGGGGATGCTCTATAGGCCTATGTACAGCTCGGTGGCTATAGAGAACGTGACGGTGGTTGCCTGGACAGATGGAGGGCGATGATAATGTGAGAGGGGCTTTCTCAGGTCTATAGTAGACCCGGCATCGCCCCAATTTCTCCGGCATAGGCCCAGACACACACACACCGAAATCTCATCTCCATTGGCTGATGTGTGAGTCTCTCTCTCTGCGTGCTTATAGGCGTCCGTTGCCTATAAGAAGGTAGTACTTGAGGGAAACATGGGGAAAAAAGAAGAAACAAGATAGAGGGTTGTTGTTGTGATGAGGATGGTCTTAACAAAAAAAGAGACCATCCAGCAGGAAGATGATGAGGAGGACTCGGAAGACGATAGCCGCAAGGTTTTCGTTGACCTGTACAGCTCTCAAATCAGTTGATTTGGCCTAATTTTGATTTTTTTTTTTTACTTCTTCTTCTTCCTCTATATTCCACGATGGTTGTTATTCTTTTTTGTGTGTTTCCCAGAAATGTTTATCTTTTTTCTGTCGGGGGGGAATTTGCCATTTTTTGTTGTTTGCCGATTTCCAGGAAATGACAGCACGAGCTGATTGAGCTGAATTATCCTGTACGTTCGTCTATTATTAGGATGTTTTGGTCATTCTAGAATTGCGTGAATCGATTGTTGATTTGCTGAGCAATCGAGTCTTGATTGATATTCAACTGCTCCGGATATCATTAACGGCCAATTGATTTTGAAGATGCCAGTGCCAAATCAATCTCATTTACATCTACGTGTGCAAGCAGTTTTTATTTTCAATTGGTGAAACGAGAAGCCCAGAGTATTGCAAGTTGATGTTGGCCATGTGAAAAATGATTCGTCTTCCTTTTGGGAACGGGATGGTCTTGTCGATGATTTATTATTCGGATTAGAAAAGAATTGAATGAAACTGGGTCACGAATCAACCGAAAAAAAAGCTACACACACACCGTATAATAATAATAATAATGCCAGGCTATATTATACTCAAAGACCCCGGCATTTGTGGTCTAAATTCTAGGCCTATAACGACTATTAAAAGAAATCTCCCATCTCAAAATATAGGAATTCGTTATGCCATATTACGTTATATAGCACTTTTCCGTATCTTTTATGTTATAGTATAGACACAGGGATGTAGGCCTACACACTACACACACACAGTGTCTGAGATAGAGAGGGGTCTTTGAACTGGGGACCCCCTGAGCAACGACCATATAAATAAGAGACCCATCGGCTGTCTGAAAATAAACTTTTTTTCGAATCCAAATCATCTGCTCTAGCTAACAAGCCCCATGTCAATTCACGTAATCGCCTGAATCACGCCCGTCGTAATGTATGCTGTGTGTAGCCTATATTAGACAGCTGCTATAGCTGTCTATAGTATAGTATAAATATAGTTATTGTGTCATTATTAAAACTCTCTCTCGGCCATTGTCCTCTGGAATGTCTTCCCCCTCTCTTTATTTCTATTCTGCGCCATAAAAGTGAACAGGTTGTGATTGTCTTATTATATCTGTATGGGATTTCTAGGTTATTTTCGGTGGGGTTAGATTCATTTGATCGAATCCTTTTTTGATTGTTTTTTTGTTTGTTTCGTGAAACATGGACGAGAGCTTTCTTTATTTCTCGTTCGGGAATCCCGGGCCAGTTCGTTCAACTTTTGATTCATTGTGGTCAGCGATATGGGACATGTGTCGCTGTATAGCGTCCGACCAAACTCTGAATTATAAATTCTACATGTTACGTCAAACAGTTTTTCATTTCAACATTTCGAATATTGTGGGCGGAATCCGGCAGCATAGCACGTGGTGGATTGGACAGTCACGTGCGCCGTTTGGTGTGGCGCGCTGGCGACGTGACCGAAATGGCCCCACAACATTTCTATAATCGTCGGTTTATTTGATTTCTCTATCTTAAAGAATGCCGAAATTGAATTGATTCCGTTAATTTCCCTTTTAAAAAGTTGGCCTAGTAATTTTGCGCGTGTGTTTTTGTATTTGGCGCCCGTCATCGACACTCGATCCGACAGTGACGCACTGAGCGATTCAATTGAAACGAGGGTCCGCAATGTTAGTGGGCCAGCAGTTTGCGGTGGCCAAAAAGATACTGGATATACTATCCATCCATCCATCCGGGTTCTCTCGTGACGTAAATTGACTGGCAGATAAGGGGAATTTTCTTATTTTTATTTATTTGTCCATCATCAAATTGTGATTGGACAAATAAATGATGAAATGACTCTCATTTTGAATTGAATCTCGCGACGCTGTTGTTTGTTCTGGTTATGTCATATCGCGCTGTCGTCGCATCGTGCGGGAATTATGGAGGTCAGCTATAATCACATCGGTCCTTATAACCATCAATTTTTGTCTTGTTGTCTGCAAAATTTGAATTGATTAAAGCCAAGTAGAATGATTTTGTTTCAACAACTGATTCGGCATCCAAACGAACCCAAATGTGTGTGTGTGTGTGTGTGTGTATAGCGGAGAGAGAAAAGAGACTCACAGAGTTCAATGAACTCTCTCTCTGACTCTGGCTATATGTATCCGTTGCTGGTGATGCCAGTCTCCCGTTTGCCTATCAAATTTGATTTAATTTTCTTTTATTCGAATTTTTAAATTTTCATTTGGAAAATTCAAATTTTTGATTGAAATTATTTTTGTACAAGAAATTAAATTTTAAGATTATCGATTTGATTGTGGGATTTTTAATTCAAATTAAAGATTTTAAAATGCTGCGCAATATTTTCTCCAGCGGTTTGAACTTGTGGTCGTTTTTTTTTTAAATTTTATTTTTGTCGATTTTTCAGTTGATCGTCTCTCACGTCAGCTGCTCCGCAGAGTGACCCACTTTCCCGCAAAAGAAAAGTTCTCTTTCCTAATCATTTTTTTTAGAATACACGTAATAAAAACGGAGAGAGAGAGAGACGGCATCAGCTTTTATGAATAAATGAAAGAAATATTTATTATTAGACAACATGTAGAAATGAAATAAAAGAATATCTTTTGTTTTGTGTAGGACGTGACTGTGCACTTTTATATGCGGTCCCTATAAATACATAATAAATGACAAGACTCTTCAGTCGAATTTTTCTTTATTTTTGAAAGAAAAAAAAAAAAGACCCGGACGACCTTTACAATGTATTATTAGATGGTCTTTTACTGGGAAAATTGACGTAACAGTTACGACGATATTGGTTATTCCGGATCTCTCTCTCTCTCTCTACTTCGTAACTCGATCCTGTGACCAAAGTCGAAAATTGTTGTACCTGCAATGGTCGCCCGACGACAGATCGATGGCCTTTTAAAGGCATTTGTTTGTTTCGTCTTTTTATTATTATCTGATGTTGCCAATCTTCATTTTTATTTGGCTCGTTCGTTTCGTTCGTTTGCCAAAAGGATCGACCGAAAAACAAAAAATTCGAAAAGAAAAAGCGGGATAGAATAAAAAAAGAGAAAACCTAGTAGTAGTATATAGTATCATAGATCCTAGGATAAAATAGTCAGGAGGGGGGAATGATGTCCAGCATCTTTTGGGTTTGTTTATGTATCAAGACAATATACATATACATAACACTTAAATGACGTGGGTCTTTTCTCTCTCTCTCGAAGGTTTTGATAGGGACGAGGGAGAGAGAGAAAAGACCGGACCGGTTTTATTTTATACTTGGCTGCTGCTGCTGCTGTGAGTTCATTGAACTCTTGAAGACACTCACACAGCAAAACCAAAGCAAAAACCCGAAAATCCGTTTTCTTTTTTCTTCTTCTCTACTTTTTTTAAAATTTCTTTTGATTCTCCAATTGGATTATTCTATACTATACATACAGAGATTCTTCTTATTATACAGGTTGTTCGGACTGTGTATAGGTTGCGCAAATCAGCTGGACAAACAAATTAATTTTAAAAAGGGGTTTTCCCCATCAATTTTTTTTTTTTTTAAATCGTTTCGCTGGAAATTCTTTTCTTCTTCTTCTTCTTACTACTCCGGGCATCCATTTGTGTGTTGATTATAGAGGAGATCCTCCTCCTCTCTCCGGGCTAAACGGGATGTGTAGTACACACAGGCTGAATGTAGTGTACACGTCAAGAGTGGGTCAACGGGTTCGTTTTGCTTTTCCCCCTTTTTTTTAATTCTTCTCTCTCCTAAATAATTAGCGTACAACTTAATTGACGTAATCAAATGAGTAGATGCTGTGATTGACCAAGTATCGATTGGCTGCCAATTTGGGTTATAATTAAAAATACAACACCTGCACTGTCAGTTGGTTCGCTCAGATAGTCTCCCGACCGAGAGTTCATCGACCTGTGGGCGGACCGCATTTTTATATGTCACTAGATGTTCGTTGGTATTTTTTTGTTTTTGGCCAAAATGTTTTTTGGCTACTCGTTTTTGTTTTGTTGTTGTTTGGTGGTGGTGGACATTGTTACACACGCGATGGGCGTCCTTGGATCAGTTCCCGCCCGATTTTGTGTGTTGCGCACGTCTCTTCTTCTTCTTTTATAGACGATGGAAATTGTGTTGTTTGTTTTGGTTTGGTGCCACGACGACGATGATGCCATTTGGTGGGCGCACGAGTCGGACGTCATCGCAGCAGCAGCACTGGGCCAGCATCATCGGGGGTGGCGCGCGGTTACAGAAGTTGTGGTGGTGGGGGGGATAACAAAGCATCGGGGCAGTCGGCATCACAGTATCCTTGGCACACTTAAAGTGCAAAGGCATCTGGATCCGGAGCTGACAGAAAAGAAGAAGGAAAAATAAAATCTTGAATATAAAATAAAATAAAATAAAAAATAAAAACCTTGGCAGTTCATTCAACTCTTTTTTAGTTTTTTTCCCGTAGAAGCTGCTTTATAGTAGGATATATATTTTATTCTCAGCTCTCTCTCTTCTTCTTCTTTCTGACGTTATCTCATTTGACTCGTCGTCGTCGGTGTGACCGGATGAGCCAAAAGAGATAGCGCGCGCGCTCCTCCAATCATATCACCTGACGCAATTGAAGTTTCGGTCACCAGCGGATTGGCATAACCCAATCGATTTAATGAGAGAGAGCTCCAATCTTTTTTTTTTCCTTTTGGTGGGCAGCGATTATTGACACATAAAAAAAAAAAAGAAAATATAATCATTTCAATAAACATTTGAAATAACATTTTTATTTTTTAAAAAAAAGGAGCCGGGGCGAGCGCGCGAAAGGGAAAGTGCGCGGAGGCAATGACCGCGCGCTCAGCAGCGGACCCATTCTATAAAGGGGTCTATAAAGGCGAGAGACTCCCCCCATTCGTATTATAAAACCGAATAACCGCCAATATAAAAAGAAGAAAAAAAATGGTTAAAGAAGGTTTTTTTAAAAACTAATAAAACTATAGTCTTCCCCCCGTTATTGTGGGCCTGATTCAAAAAGTGGATAGACTTTTGGGATTGTAAACATTCGGATTGAGGTCTCTCACGCAGGATCGCGCCCATAGGGGACGAGGATCAGACACACACACACCCATCAACTGTTGAATTATTAGACGGTGGGTATTGGTGAAAGTTTTTTTTTGTGCGTGGGGAACTTTTCAAAAGTCCCGCGGCCGACACAGAAATTGATGGGAATTGCCAGCCGACAAATTTCGAAATGATTGAAATGACCTTAAAAATAAGAGTCTCGATAGTTTGAAGAAAACAAAAAAACGGGTAGACGGACACGGATGATTTTAGTGCAGCTGTAGTAGAGTATAGTAGTAGTAGTAGTATAGTAAGCTGGTGGATGTTGATATGGGTGAGCTGCTGGAGGTCATCGACCTGAACCGGTATATATAGGGAAACAGGGCCAGCAAGTCAAGTCACTACACAACTGGCTGGTCGTGTCCAATAGAATCTCTTTTTTATCAGTTTTGTCTTTCTTTCTTTTAAGAAAACTGAACATTTTACAGACACCTGAAAGAAAAAAGAGAAAGACGAGACAGTGGGACGACGGCGGCGGCATATGAGGAACTTCTTTTTTTGAATCATTTTTTCCTTTTTCCGAATTTAAATCCAATTCGAAAAGAAATGAAAATTCGTGCGTGGAAAAGTTTCGGTTAGCGATGCCAAAAAAAAATAAAATAATTGCGAATGAATAACGAATTAAACAGTTGGTACGTGGTCAAATATGAAATGGAAGAAGTTCAAAAGGTCCAGCAGCAGCTCAAATGGGAATCCCATATAGAGTCAAACAAATTCACAGAGAGAAACAACCAAAATACCAAAGGAGAAAGTCTCTTCTCTCTCTCTCTCTCTCCATCGTCTTTCCGACCTGGATTTTTTCTTCTTCGAGACTCTCTAGGATCTCTTTGGCAGCGATTAAAAAAAAAAAAGGAAAATTTGAATATTACAAGCGGCGCGGTGAACAGGAAAACGAAATTTCGTTTTGAAATTTTAATTCAACAAAATAGAAAAATACGGGATGATTTCTATGCTGTACACAACTAACATCAGTTGACGTAATAGTAATAAGAAAACAAAAAGGTATACTATTCAGCTCGTCCAGCTTGAAAGGATGGAAAAGTGGCTGTTTTTCTGGGCGATCCGGCGTTGGCATTTTTCTTACGGGGGGCGAAACTCAGCGACTCTTTGTGGAATTCTAACGGCATCACTCCCAAATCACCTGCGTATCGATTCTTCGATACCTGTTGTTGGCGGGGTGAGGATGAAATAAAATTAAATGAAATTGTTTCCCTTTTTTTTTTCCCGCTTTTAGTAAGAAATTCACCTCGAGATATTTACGGCGATGGTTGGGATCGTTTGTCCGCTTATCCTGCAATATCAATATGTTGTCCGCCTCCTGGGAGGCTTTTGCTCCGCCGAAGATGGAACTGGTAGACAATTCTTCCATCGCTTCCTGATGAAAAAAAAAAACCAAAAGTATGAGCCAAACTATTTGGTTTCAAGTTAACCAAAAGGGAAGAAAACACAAGAGAATAGAGAGAGAGAAAAAGGGGCGATAGGTGGCACAACAACAAGACACACAATCACGTCATCGCCCCATCAGGTGAGTGATCCCAAAAAGAGAAAACTCGTCGGTTGGTCGGCGCAGAGCACCAAAGAGCTGGTCTGTGTGTGTGTGTGTATCGTCGTCCTATTTCTTTTGTTATTTGATTTTTCCTCCCTTCTTCTTCTTCTTTTTATCTCTTCTTCTCTCTTCTCTCTCTCCAAAAGGTAGCGGTATTGTTTTCATTTTATCAAAGAAGAAGGGAGGAGGAAACAGGCCAGCCAGCCAGCCAGCAACCCAAACTCGAAACCAAAAGAAGAACCTTTCTCGGGTGGATGACTAGAGTGACGTGGACGTTATTGTCGGTGGCGAAGCGGCGGAATGAGCCGATGATCTGATCCTGCCTGTGGTATCGATCCATCGACGAATTCTCGTTCGACGTTCCCATCATAAACTGGAGATTGTCGATGACGACGTGCGAAATGTCGTAGACGTAAACGGCGTGAGACATGGCCTGAAATGAATTATATACAAAATTATTTTCAAACTTTAAATGTTTTTGATCTTTTCTATTCGCTCTGGTTTACCTCCAAGACGGAGGTGACGTTCTGCTGGCCGTGGAAGGCCAGGTAATACATGGGCAATTTCTCAAATTTGTCGGCCACGATGTCGAACGTCTCGCGGGTTTCGCTCTCCAGCAACAGACCCGAAAACTGTTGCAGCATCATTTTGGCCAGCCGGACGTTGCGGATCTCGAAACTGCCCCAAAGGGTCCGCACGTCTTGACCGCAGAGATCCAGCGAGTACTCGCTGAGGAACGTGGTTTTGCCAGCGCCCGTAGGCCCAGTGAACACCGTCAATTCGCCACGACGGTGGCCCTTGAGCAGATCCGTCAAGATGGGGAAGCGACGCCAACGGACGCCCGACACTTTGCTGCTCTGCGTGATCTCTTCGTAAACTTCTTTCCTGTGAAAGCGAAAAACGGAGATTGTTTTTAAAATTTAATTTCTATTTGGTTTTAATTCTAATTTGAAAATGAAAACCTTAAACTGGAGAAGGTCGTCACCGATTTGTGCGTCATGGGCAAGGCCGCTTTCAGAACTTGGGCCACATTTTTCCCTTTCATTCGACACTGGAGAGTCGATGGTGTTTCTTCCGAGGACCTGCGCAAGACCAAAAGGATCGCATTTGAAGGATTGATCTTTTTTTGTTTGTTTAAAGAGAAGGTAAATCGTATACCTGATCAGGTGACAACGTTTTTCGCCCAGCTTCCGGGCAAAGGCACGGGCACAATCGGTTCCTTGGACTCCATGCCCAAGCCATAGTGTGATTTTCCGGAAGGATTCCAGGAATGCCATGGTTGCTAGCGGTAGATTGGAGATGCCTAATCGTTCGCAGAAAAGTTGGGAAAAAAAAGGTAATTTGAAATTTAATAGTATTGAGAATGCCATCTAGTGGGTAGATTGATACCAGAAGGAAGGCAAACGGCCGGGACGGCCAAACAGTCCAAAGCGGTTAGCGTATCAGCGGCTGTGGCGGTAAGAATAACCTCATCTCTTCCTTTGGCTAGGTGATAGCCCAACAACCACGGGTGTTGCTTGGGTAAATTCTTCTCAATTATGGGATGATAATCTTCGATTTCCTTACTGGCATCGCTTTCGACCGCTTCCGATGCATCTGCATTAATCAATCAAGGGACTGGATGGAGAGTTCGAATTTCTAGAAGTTGATAGGCAACATTTTATTAGGTACTATGATTAGGAGTGAGTATCTTGACGCTGCGGAATTCGGCGTCTTTGGACGTTATGCATGGGAGAATGAGCTGTTCGAGATCCAGATTGACTTTGGCACCCACTTTTTTCAGTGTCTCCACTGACAGATCCTGCAGAGGGAGAAAAAGGAGAAAATTTACCCAATTTAGCAGCCAATTACTGCACTTGTTTGAGTTCAACGACCGACCCCGAGACTTAATTTGTCGAGAAATGGACCCAATGTCTCTTCTGACAGAGAGTGGATTGGCTGTGCTAAATTCCACAGTCCTTTCATCTCATTTGCTTCTGTCGTACTGGTTGTACCAGTGTACTGTGACAGGTGTTGGGCAATGCTAGGTGGACCTGGAAAAAAAGAATGACAAGAGTCACATTTAATACGGAACCTATCAGAATGTCAGCTCACTTACTTGATTTCGCCTTCTCAGATTTTAGCTGAAACACATCCAGGGCTTGGATGTACTTTGACAAACTGGACCAAGGTCCAGAAAGAAAGCATCGTGTGCAGAAAGCGTAGCCAGTTCTCAGGTTGATGTACAGCTTGCCAAGGTCGTTGTTGGCATCTTTGATGGTGGTGAATGGTGATGCATGATTACACGATGGGCAGTTGACTGCCACACAAGTGTAGCCTTCTTGGAAGCCAGCAAAACTAGATTTTGTTATTCTTCGTATCTCGTTGGAGGAAATATCACGTATATCGCCATCAGTTAGTATATGAATTTTTCGAATAAGGCCGGGACTTGGAACAATTAATCTGGACAAGAAAGTTTGTCGACTAGACGGCAACAATACTGCTTCGTTAGAGAAAAAGCTGGAGAGTCTCTCGCACCTGGTTGGTTCACGTTTCATTCGTGTGGCGACCAACTTACGTGAATAGCTCAGCGTTTGAACATGAGCTTTGCACACAGCGTTCATTATGAACGCCGGTGTTTTGGAAAGAAACAACACGTTTTAATACCACGCTGTTGTTTTCATTTGAATAACACAGAAAAGTAGTCTGCTCTTAATGCAATGTTGCATGATTGATTTAACAGTTATTCCCCGTTATTTATTTCTGATTTCTTTTTCTCATTTGGAAAATATGTTGTGTGATGGGGTGAACAATCTGGACATAATGTGCAAAAGTTGTTGTTTTAGTTGTTTAAATAATCATCCTATTTCATACTACATTTCATAAATTCGTTTCAAAGTTAATGGAAACATTTTAGACTTGGTAGTACAAGTCTAGAAATACTTTTTAGAGTACTACAAGTCATTGCTTATTCAAAAAGAGTCTGAAGATTTCCCTTCAAAACGGAAACCATTTCGCCACAAAAATGGTAAACTACACGGTGCACGTAAGTCACGTGACCGCGACACGTGAGTCAGCAGCTCCGTGTCAGCATGGTGTCAGCGCTCTCTCTACCTGAAAACCCGAAAAGGCGAAAGCAAAAATTCATCGTATTTGTAATCAATTTTAGATTTCGTGGAAAAAATGTTTTCTTCTCAGATCACGTGATAAGGTGAATCATGCGAAATTTAATGCCAGTCGCATCATTCGTAAATGGTTGGCAAGTAAAAGTTATTTTTTTTTCTGCAGCTTATAAATAATTTTGTTTAGATTAAAAATTAAAAACAAAAATAGGCTTAGCATAAAACAAAATTCTGTGTGATCTGACAACCACTTACTTAAAACGAAATTAAATTCCAGATTGGCGCCACTTTGTAGCAGACAATTTACACATGGCGAATTGAATCCATTGTGGCATGGTCGTAACAAATAAACAGGGGAACAGCAGTTTGTTTCGTTCTCTAGTGCTATCGTCTCACATCGTTTCAGAATCTAAGTTATCTTAGAAACTTCGGCAAAGGTATAAGTTATTGGTTGATTTTCAATTTCCTAGAAAGGTAAATTAGCACCTAGCAATTGCAAAGGTGCTTTCATGCAATTCTTTGTTGAACCATAAGGGAATTTATAGGCAAAAATTTGAACTGTTATTTTGTGTTCTAAGGTTTTCTGTGGGAACAAGCTACAAATAGAAACCAGCCTTCGAATATCTAGAATTCTAGAGGTTTCTCTGTAGTAACAAATCTAAAATGTAGTTGAATACTTTTTATTTCTTCGTTCCCCACAGCAGAGTTGATACTTAACATCCAATGTTAGGCCATTCATTTCTTCGATTTCATCACAGTATAACATTTTATGTATTAATAGGTTAGTAAGGTTAAAAAGACGTTTAAGGTTAGCTCGAGACACGTGAGGCACGTTCCCAGCTCTCTCCGCCAACTTATCTTTATATCCTTAAAAGGCGACTGAAACGTTTTGCAATTCATTTTCAGATTGATCTTCCATCAGTTTCTTCCTTTCCAAAAACGTTCTGTGCTGCCGTCCTCGCTCGGCCAGCAACCCGGTGTGGTCATTGTTCTGATCTCACCGTCACGTTTTCCTGGATGTCACGAGATCTTTTCCATTTTCGATGGCATAGTCAGGTGCAGCACATTCCCAAGGGCTAAAATGGGTTGTTCATTCCTCTGTTACGAACTCAAAAAACCCAGAAGAGAGAAAGCTACTCACGACGTAGAATGTTTGCTCTGACCAACGACTAATATAGTTACGCACTATGGCATGATAATGGTATGGCCACCCCGCCACCCGAATCGTATGTGTATTGGCAGAAGATATGAAGATCGACCTCGGACCCCGGCAGCCAGCCAGACACATGTCCTCCATTTCTATTGTATAATATTCCATGTTCACCATCTTTATGTTTATGCAAATAGGACTTTTTTTCCCCGCTCGACGGATGTTTATGCAAATAGGACTTTTTTTCCCCGCTCGACGGCACTTGATGACCTTCACGTTTCGTCACGTTTTGCTGGCTAATCTCTTAGAGATGGCTAAGACACTCTAGATCCTAGAATTTCGGTTTTTAAAACATCGTCAGCCTTGATATTGTAATAGTTTTCAATTGCATTATTTCATTAAACTAACGTTACGTTGCTTTCTTCTTATTTAGATTGGCAGTGTATGGGAACTCAGCAGTGGCGTTGGTTAGTAGTATTACCTACCATTTCAAGTTCCATATACCAACATTACATTTGAGCTACAGTTCACAAATTACAGGTAAATTCAATTAAGTCTAATTCCATGCCGAACTCTAATTATTTCTGATTAAATTCTTCAAAGGGCACGACGCTTGCAGAGGGCAGATCGACGACGACGCGATACCAAACCTTTTTGGAGCGGAGGTAACTGTAGCTGTTGTCAAATTCCAGGACATCTGCAGCCATTGGAGTAAATCATGTAAGTCATTATTCAATTATTCAATCTATCTAGTAAGTTACAGAGTACTGGGCGGACACAAACAACATCGCCCTCTTCCATCATCAAATGGCTTTGAACTCTTTCGTTTGTGATGATATCCACCCTATCTCCATTTCTCTCCACATAGTAGACGCTAAATCCAATATCGCTGTCCTCGGTCATGAATTCCCACCTGTAAAAATGTTAGTTCCGATAGGCTGTTAGGCATTTTAATCGGTTCGTCAATACCTGAGTACTGAATTCGCTTGAATGATTTTGTATTCCAGCTTCTTTTTGCTACTACTCGACACAGTCATTGACGTCATTTCCGGTTTAACGGTTGGTTTAACCGTTTCCATGTAATAAGACTGTGGTACTTCCCCTCCCAAACTAATCTGTTAGATAGTCAGTGTTAGATTATTTGTAGAATTCAAACTGAAAATTGGGGTCGCAAACTTTGCCGGAGCATTTGGGATCGCCATTCGAATCGGTCATCGTTCCACCGTAATGCACAGGTAGTTGGTCTGCGTCAATTTCTTTCAGCAAAGCGGCCGTCCATTCACTTTTGTCAAAGCCAAAGATGCTTATCTTGTCGAGCGTTACCGGATGTAGAAAGGGCTTCACCATGTTAAAAACAAGGGTGAAGATTTTGGGAGCTTAAGTAACAATAAGTAGGCGATTAAAATAAAGTCCGCATAGAATTTGATGAGGGGCTGAAAATTCACCATTGATGATGATGGTCTTTCGTAGATTTTCAGGGTAATTAGACTCGGAAATCTTGATCCCTTCTATACCAACTTCTCTGACTTTTGCATTCGATCGCAATTCAAGTAAATATAAGATGGTAAATTTATTACGGCAAGAAAGTTGTACAACTTACATGGCTTGTAACCCATTTGCCTCATGGACAATCCCTCCATATCGATGACAATCGTTTGACAGGTGACAGGTTTTCCGGCGTGTTCCGAATTTTTCTTCATTTGTACGATTCCCATTTCCGATAAGTAGCAAACGTAGCGCACATAATCGCGCTTGCTGACCGATTGCAGCATTCCTCTCCAGTCCGCTTGTCCGAATGACACAATCCATACTAAAAAATCAAATCGAATCGTTGCGAGTTTAAATCAAGTTGTTATGCAAATCGAGGTACTTTGACGTTCAAGTGACGATTATGTACCTGGACAGTATAACTTGTCGTAGCCTATTATTCCCATGGGGTAGTACTTGACAAGAACCGTTGGTGGTCTAAAGTGACGAGGAAAATGAATTACAATTTAGCTTATCAAGGAAAAAGTTAAACTGCATCTTTTCTACTCACTCCCACTGATCTTTGAGTTCGTCGATGCGATTCGCCAGACGCCACTGAACTGACTGTAATTGTAAACACAAATCGTGTATTAATTTGCTAGATTTATTTGTCGCTCAATTAAAATTCAGCTCACGTGTCTCAGCATTTTCTCTGCTTGATCGAGGTCGAAATTTCGTGCTATCGATGGTAAATGAAGTTAATCGCAGTTGGGTTGGGTACGTTTGATGTTTGAATATCTAAATAAGGTGACAAGGTAAATGGGAAACTTACCAACTAGCCATTTGAGGATGTAGTCTTCACTCGGGTCGGGAAGTTTGCAGTCTTTTACATTTTCTTTAAACTATAAAGCAGATGTGAAATTACAAACGCACGTACGTTTCCAGCTTTTATCTCCGTCCTTTTAGATTTATATACCTGATCAAATGTAACCCGTTGCGCTTCACTTAGTTGGGACACAATCATTTTGTTGCGGGACTGAAAATGAACTTTTTAGAGTGATGGTTGCTTTCTTTCTGTCTATGCCTGTTATTGAGGCTAAATTCTTTATTCGTTGATTACCCCAAGGATCTTTTTATGACGTAAGGAGTCACATAAATCCAAGATAACAAGGCGAAAAATAGTAACAAGCTTACAAAACAGAGGAAGATTTGGGCGGAGATCAACTGCCCTTCATTTTTCGTTTCATTTGATTATCTTAAAACTCGAATTAGACATTGTCAAAGTGTGGCCGTCTGACCGGGCTATCTATTGTTATTTATGGAACAGTTAGGTAACATCAACACCCCATCGTCCATAGCAAGCTGCAAGCTACGGTTCAATAGGTCGTTGTCGCTACACCCGCGTTTAGAATGTTACTAGCCAATGCAATTGATGATTGGCTATTATCGGGCTCAAATTTCAAATTCAAGCTATTAATAGACACAGCAAACGTTATCTTTTCAATCAAATAAGAGCAAATGGTTAAGTCAGTTTATCGTATGGCCCATTTTACACCTATAATCTCACTCACCCATGCCTGTATATTAAAGATGCCCTTGGTTTCTCACACCAGCTTTTTAAAGTTCAATTAATCAAGCGTGCCAAGTATATTTAAACCCTATTTTCGGTACTCTGTAATGTGCAACCGCAAAATTAGCGATTTATTTATACAGGTACGATGAACAGCATTATGTGTGCGTAGTAGATTCCCCTTCGAATTCTTGGGTCGGCGATGTCGGGATAAGGTCTATCACGACGCGATACCAAACGTTCTTTGAGCGGATGTAACTGTAGCTATTGTCAAATTCCATTATATCTAGGCCCAAAAGACAAATGAGTTTTATGCGAATGACTTTGACATCTATTTTTACTTACAAGTCCCCACACGGGTGCAATTAATTTCGCCTACTTCCATCATCAAATGACTTTGAATTTTTTCTGGCGTCACGAGATAACCCTTTTCTCCGTTCGCCTTCAAATAATAAATGCTAAATCCAATATCGGCTTCCTCAGTCATGAATTCCCATCTGTTGGATTCAAATCCCAGACGTTAACAAAATCCAAAATAAGTTAATCGAGTTACTTTACATACTTGAGCAATGAATTTGTTGTAGCAATTTGAAATTCTAGTTTCTTTTTGTTTCCTTTTGACACCAATAGTGACGTCATGTAACTCTTCGTTGATGGCTTGACAACTTTTAGATAGTTACTTTTTGGCACTTCTCCTCCAATGGTAAACTATTAAAATGCAAAAGAAATTAAAGATTGCAGCAGTACAATTATATTGATAAGAAAACTTACTTTACTGGGATCGCTAGCTTTCAAGTCAGTCAAAGTTCCACCGTATTGAGCCGGTAATTGGTCGGCATCGATTTCCTTTAATAAGGCAGCGCTCCACTCTTTTTTATCAAAACCGAAGATGTTGATCTTGTCTAAAGTCATTTGATGTAGGAAGGGCTTCACAATGGAAAACACCATGGTAAATAATTTAGGAGCTAATGAGAAAGCACCGTGAACAAAGTCAAGTTAACTTAGGCCTGTTTTAGAGGAAATTTACCATTGATGATAAAAGCCTTTCGAATGACTTCGGGGTAGTTTGCTTCGAGTACTTTTATGGCTTCAAGGCCAATATCTCGAACTTTAAACAGTTCAACGAGAAAAAAAAATGTTGCTACAATTTTACTAAGACATTTTAATATGTTTTGCTTTTCTACTCACGTGGCCGGTGAGCGATCTGCTTCATTGATAGCCCCTCCATATCTATGATGAAAGTTGAAGAGGTGATTGGTCTTTGGGCGAGTTGAGAGCATTTTCTAAATTCTTCCGATCCTTGTTCCGCTATGTAACAGACATAACGCAGAAAATCGCGTTTGTTGACTGAATGCAAAAGTCCTCTCCAATCTGCTTGACCGAAGCCTTTTATCCACAATGGGTTGTAGCATTTATCGTGACCAACTACTTTCATAGGATAGTACTCAAGTAGGACTTTTGGTGGTCTAGATTGCAAATGAACAAGTTGAGAATGAATAACTTGTTCGCTTGTAATTATTGACGTTATTGGTAATTACAAACGTAAAGTTTTAATAATTTCACGAACGGATAAACTCACTTCCACTTGTGCAACATTCCGTCGATGCTGTTCTCTTCGCGCCATTCTAAAGACTAACCAAAAGATACTCTCAGTTATCACTCAGTCTATAAAAGTAATCGTAGCAACATCGACAAACTTACGCGTCTCAGCATTTTCTCGGACTGAGTGACGTCAAAATTTCTAGCTGTTGAATACAGTAAAATGAATTAAATCTTTTTTGTCCCGACCCGTCCATTAGAATGTAAAGGAAAGATGAGAAACATTTTACCAACGAGCCATGTTAATAGATATTCGTCACTTGGGTCAGCCAATTTGCAGTCTTCCACGTTTCCTTTAAACTGATAAAAAGAAGCTTTTTCTTTATGTAACTATGAGATGCGAGTTTTCTCCATCTCAAATTTGTTCGAAATTATTCTATAGAGCAGCCAACGACTATACCTGTTTTAAAGCAATCCGCTGTGAATCATTCAGTTGGGATAAAATCATTTTCCTGTTGGAACTGAAAATCGACGTCTGCAGTTTCACACAGTTTCTTTTTGACTGCAGCTGTTGGAAAAACATGTGGTTGGTCGTACGGGTAAGAGGTCGCACAATGTGATGAAGAATATTCTTGTTTTCTTTTCGATGTCGGTATCAACATTCATAGCAGATAAGAGCAGACCATCGACAAAAAAATAAAGATTCTCTGTAGACGTTCGACAAAACATTGAAGTAGAAAATAACACAGCAGCAGGCTTCTCTTATCGCTCGTATATACTCAAATGAAGGTTTTCTTAGAAAAAATGTACGTAGCTGTAGTGGCATAATTAAAGGAAAAGCGCGTTAATTCTTTTCAATGTTGAACGTTTAGTGGCTTGTTTTTATTTGTTAACTGAAAAATCAGCAAGCACATTATTACGGGGTTACAAAAATAGTGTGAATGACCCTTCAGTTCCTCGTCAGCGATGTGTTAACGTAAACAGATAAGACCGCATTGCCGCAAGACGAAACAAAAGTTGAAAAATCATATTTGACTACATATATTTGATTTTATACGGCAAGTACTGACTGGCAACAATCTACAACTTATGCAATCAAATAAGAAACTGAGAGATGGCAAATTGATTCATATAAATCAAATTATCCCCGGAAACATCGATTAATAGTTTAGCTTAATCTTGCGATTGCCGGTTGGTGGTTGAAAGGATTTCGTTTCCAAGACTAATAGTATAATCGGATGCAACTTCCTTTTTAAAATTCTTGTTAATGGCAGATATTCAAGTTGCAGCTGTGCTGGCTAAGAAATTTCCTTTCATAAGGAAAAGAGACATGTATCTTTTTATAAATCCATCATTGGACTATCCCCTATTCGAGATAATTGTTTACAACGTTTTTCTAACAGTGTGTATGTGTGTGTTAATATAACGGCACATCTAATCGTAATAATAATAACCGCAAAGATTTTAACAGTTTTTTATTTTTTTATTTATTTGAAAAAACACTAGATGGCATTCTATTCTAAAGACGTCTGCTGGTCGTAATCTGGCAGTTCAAAAAGAAACATGTCTCTTCAGTTGCCGGCAATAGTAAGAATTCTTTCAAGTTTAAATCTTGTATACAATATAAAGTCATATTCTGTCCTAGGTTCGGCTTACAAATGCTGCGAAAACAACGGTGTACCATTGGTGCGAAGAAGTTGGCAGAATTGTTGATGAATACGGCGTGAAGGAACTGCAGAATGTGTTGCCCTTGATTACGGACACCCTTTTTGAACTGCACATTCAGGTATATTCTTCATTGTGTTTTAGTTTAAAGAAGAATTCTTTAACATGAGTATAATGTCTATTTCTTGCTTTGCAGTCAGGATGGAGTTTGAGAACCTTGACTAAAGCCAATAATCCCCGTGATTTTGATGTTGTGGCTCACTTGCTTTCTCCTAGAGGACCTGTAATACATCTTTGCTACAAGCTACTTGGGGACAGCACTGTCAAATATGAATTCCCACTTAGTTACATACCGGTAAATCATTTAAAATCTGTTAAATCATTTAAAATCTGTTAAATCATTTAAAATCTGTTAAATCATTGATGCCGAAATCTGCTATTACAAAATCTCAAGGTTGCGACTCGGCATCTGCTTGAGGAGGGAGTGTTGCCCTCATTTTATGTGGGAAAGCTACAGTATCATCCCCATCTTAGAGTACCCTCATCCCTCGTTCTAAGTATTTACAAAATTATTATTTCTTCAAAACTGTGGTCTTGATTATCAGACTTACTTTTTTTAGACTCATTTGAATACTACATAATGCACTTTTTGTACTACCTCGTCAATCCAAGTCTTCAAAAATATGCCACAACTTCTTGTGGGAGTGATTCTGTTTACTTTACTATACTGGAGGAGTACTTGCAGTACTTTTTACCTTTAAGTGGATGTGATCCAGAAATGATCCCAGTACCATCTCAGGTATCTCCATATGGTTCCCCAGTTTATTCAACTCCTCCAAAACCAAGGTATTCAGAAAAAAAACATGAACTAAGATTCTTAGAATTAATCTAAGCACTACACAGATTCGAGACTTCGGCAAGACAGATGACTCCTTCGTTGCTCAAGAAATCCTCTCTCACACCAAGTAGTAGTGGAGCTGGGGCCAGTTCACTAACAGCTGAGAGAACTTCGCATCACGACGCATGGCGTACAATGATGATATTGCAGGCGATCAACGAATTGTGGTTAAGTCACGTAACGTCAAAAGAAAATTCAAATTTACAAGCCGGAAGTTCTCCTAGAAGTCAAATCAATGTTCTTCAGGTTTGACAAACGTTTTATTAATTGCTATAATTTTTAATTTAACCTTCAACTTTCCAGGCTGTGGTTTTCCTTCCCAGCTTAGATCATTTGAGAGCTGTAAGAGTACTGATAAAGCATCTCCATTACTTTTCAAATAGCGTGGGACCTAATATTATATCCGGAGTGGATGAGTTAAAGAGGTAACTCAACTCTTTGTTGTCTCTTGGTAATTATCGCAATTTTTAATATCATTTGTCTACAGAACGGTGTGGACCTATTTTCAGAAAAAGCTGTACGTTTTCCTACGACATACTCTTGAGCATTGGCCCCTGGACGCCTCATTCCGTCTTTTTCTGGAAACTTGGTTAAGTTACATTCAGCCATGGCGGTATGTCTCCAACGCACCGAAAGTAAACGACAACGATAAAGTCGTTGATTGGAAATGGCAAAATTTCGTTGCCGAAAATCTTCTTTTCTACACCCTCTTTCTACAAAAAGTCATCCTGAGGTTTTTACGAGTCGAACTTTCATCGCCGAAAAATTGCTTGATGCTCTACAGAATTTCCAAAGTAAACATTGACATAGCGTACTCTAATAACTGGATTTAACAACTCTTTTATTAAATGCAGGTTTACTCTCAGAGAAACCTCAAAGAAATGATTTCCGTGGCAGAGCGGTCATTGAACGAGGGGCTTTCAGCGTCTAAAAGTGGCAGCAGTTCGCATGTCGCCGTGAGCGTCCGTCAATACATCAATGATTTGGAAAATCCATCGTTCAATTATCTGCCAGTCTTTGGACAAGAGACCACACTACAGATCCGAACCATTTTGGCATGTTCGGCGAGAGTTAAATCAAATCTTAGGTTAGCGACACTACCTGTGACTCTCGGGAAGAAACAGAGCACCTTTTCTCGGTTATGCGATTGGCTCATGATATCTGGGTCCACCACTTCAGACGAGAATGGAGAAGACATAAAAAAGGCGTTAAATCACTTGGAACAATCGTCTGCCCAGCTCGCCGCTTTCTTTGACGTAAGTTGAAGTCTTTCAAGTCTTCATTCGTCCTTCTATTCAGCTCAACTAAAAATTCGCTTTTAGGTGGAAATCCCTTCCGAACCTGAACCCGATTCTGTACTTCAAACATCATATGGAAGTCCATCCGTTTTCCGGACGCCTGTTCGTGGATTACAAGATTCGGCTTCTGGAACATCGATGTTAGGATCCCCTCTCAGTCCTCAAAAACGCTATGATTTGACATACGGTGGTAATCCGGACACACAACCCATCCGCAGCTATGAAATCGCATTCCTCGTCCGCATATTTAATCAAATTTGTAGCAACATTAATGAAAAGGTATTCGTTTTCAAAGGGAAAAAATTAGCAAAGAAAAATTAGATTGAAACTACGTTTACGTTTGTTTAGTTCGGACCAGAGCTGGAACAGTCGTACGATCGACCAGATTTCGTCGGGCGGGTTGTTCGGCAGTTATTGGTTCCACCGACTACTTATCAAGAGGTGGTGAAACACTACGGAACTCCGAGAAATATCCAGAAGCGCTTAGGTCCGCGTGTGTGTCTTCGAAAGCTTGCAAATCAACAGGTTGTCGGTTACACATTGGGCGTGTTCATTTTGGCATATTCTTTTGGGTGGCCTCCCGAGATTCTGTTGCTGTTGCTGGCATCTTGTGTGTGTGCTGTTATATTTGTTCGAGCTTCTTTAGAGACTTGGCGAGAATCTGGCGGCCGTATTTCTATCGACGCCGAAGATTCTTATGCAGATCGCTATTGAATTCGTCTTTTGTAACTGTTTAAATCACAGATCCATTTCATCCCATACACGAAATTACAATTAAATGAGAGTACGTGGGCTTCATGTTATAGTTGCGCTTAACATAATAACAATAACGGAACGAGAGAAAACGTCCAATTGCGTAGAAATTTTGACTTTAGGTCACTGGCGGTGCTGGGATGGACGAATTTTCAATAGCTTGATAATATTCACTGTGTAATGCACTGGCTCCAAGAGTTTCTTCTAGGTGAGCATCTCGGCGAGGCGGTTCCCACCTAAACGAACAAATCACTTCTAAAGTATTGCATTTTCTCTTAAAATATCTATAGATAATAATAAATTGCTAACCTTAAATACATTACTAATCCAGATATGATAACGACTGCTGACTGAATGATGGCGAGAAGGTAAAAAAAGTAATCCAAATGGCCTTGATTGAAGTGAACTTCGCTTCGAATCCAGCCCAACTGTAGAGAACGTGTTATTTGGACAAGCAGAACACCAAGAAAGGATCCTAGTCCCTCAATTGCTGAATAAAGCCCTAGTACGATTCCTTGGAAAGACCTTGGAGCTGTCGTGTAAGCATATTCTAGTCCTAAGATTTGTACATGTGATAATTCATTAGCACATAGATGTTGGTGAAAGAAATAAGATCAACTAACCTGCGACTCCTGCGAAGACTTCAGCGGTCCCGATCAAACAATATTGAGGTATTTGGTACAAAATGGACATGGCACTTGCGTTATAGTTAGTATTACTAATAATTTGGTTGATTGAATTCCTGCAGGATCCAATGAAACGTGTAAGTGATGAGGCAATTTCTGATGAAGAATAGATGATTTCATACCCTTGGTTCCAGATTTCCAAACGAAAATGTTCCACGACAGCTGCCACGATAACAGCAAGTAAGCTTATTAACATTCCCACGACTACAGCGGATTTAGAAAATAAATATAGTAAAATGATGAAATACTATTTTTTTTAAGTAGTGTTGTACCTATACGACATAAAGGAGCCGTTGTTATATTATTTTTGTCCAGAATAGGATAGATAACGAAGTTGAGAAGAGGAATTAGGAACAAAACGAACGCTTCATCACAGAGTGTCAACCATGCGGCAGGAATCTGTTACCAACTTGAATTGCATTAATCAGAAGGTAAAATCATGTTTGATCATTATTACCTGAAAGTCAGGGTTATAAGTTCCGTTAAGATGAAGATTCATGTGAAGTCCCTGAGCTTGAAAGCTGGTTGACATCTGTGAAAAAAGAACATAAACTTTTGACCACTTAATATAAGTAAATTTAATTTATTTACTATTACCTGAAAATAGACCAACCAATAAGGCAGCAGGACAAAGATGAAAATCATTGTTTTTGAAAAAGACTTCACATCTTCGACCGTGGTATCATGAAAAGATCCTCCATGAGAAACTTTGGCGCGATCGACCCAAGATGATCCAGTAAGAGAAGCAAGGGCGACGGGCTGTTGAGATTGTCGTCTAAACATAGGAGAACCCTGAACGCTGTCTCGTTTCTTGCAGGTATTGTAAAATGCTTCACCTATACTTCGTAAATGCAATAGGAAATATCGTTTTGTAATTAGCAAGGGTAAAAGTTAAGTGAAAACGTACCTAAGATGCGAAAGACATTGATAATCACCGAGTTCCCAGGGCGATGCACTATATAGAAACCCTTTCCAGCGCAGAAAATGATAAGAGAGGCACATAAGGCAGTAGTAGCAATGAGATACGAAATGAAAAATCCATCTTCCAGATTTTGTTCCACGTATGCCAAAACCCCGATTCCAATCAATCCGCCAATGTTAATGCACCAATAATATGCATTGAAAAATTGTCTGACAGCATTGTCTCCTCCTGCCCTTACTTGTTCTGCCCCGAAGGGTGGAACATTAGCTCTTAGGAATCCAACTCCAAAACCAATCAAAACCAGAATAATGTAAACATGGACAGAACAGGGGTGTGATTCTTTTCCCAGAATTAGCCAGTGAAATTTGGTATTTGTAACAAGACTGTCATTTTCAGACTTCCAGTCACAGCCCATTGATGTTAATCCATTGATGGAAAGTGCTGTTAACAAGGCGTAGCCTATGATGTAGACGAAAAATCCTAGTGTGATAGCCCAGTATCGTCCAATTAAGGAATCTGACAGCCAGCCACCGATAGGGGAACAAATGCAAGATACTCCGTGAATAACAAACACAGCAGTTAGGGCTTCAATGGGCTCCCACGACTGAAACTGAAAGACAAGTTTTTTTTTTTTTTTTTTTTTAAATTTCACCTCTAATTCAAAATAAATTTTGTTTTAAATGTACATCTAAATACCTCAGGTTGTCCTTTGTTGAGAAAGAGAAAAAGATTCATAACAACTGCAAAATATGCCAGTCTTTCCAACGTAACCGAGAAAAGAATTAACAGTCCACTTTTTTGAGCACGTAAGGGGTCCCATGGTAGAATGAACATTGGGTTGCATGGTGGATCTAGAAGAAGTGGCCTAACTTCGCCTTCCATAATTTTTAATTTCTTGCGCTTGTGTGACAATCCATTGGACAGTCGATCGGGAGCTCACCACTTCGACCGATGACAGATACAAACAAACCATAGAGTGCAGACGACGTGAAATGACAGAAAGGAAATGTGCCTACGGCTACAAAATCTGCTTTCACATTTTTCTTAATGGGATCTTTTCTATGCAAAATTTTATTTTAGTTTTACTAAACAACATGTTTTGTTTTAATACCCAACGACGTAGTGTTTAAGTAAAACGGGTATCATATTGGAGATTTTGAGACACCCACACACAGGCAGTCTAGGCAGCATACAATCTTAATCCACTGTTTTCTTAAGTTGACTGTAGTGTCTTTGTTTATGTCTAACCTTTCACTTAGCCGTTCAACACTGGAATGCTGAAGTGAAAGTAAATCTGTCCGGAAAAGAATTTCACGGTACTGTACGTTAGTTTGCTCTTCGTATCTAGGCCCTAGTGGCGCAATTGGTTAGCGCACGGTACTTATATGACAGTACTCTATGCTATGCCGTGGTTGTGAGTTCGAGCCTCACCTAGGGCAACCCTTTTTCTATTAGTTTTTGTGGTTTAATTGTTAAGAATTTACGACATTCAGTGTTCACTTACTAGTTCGTACACGAATTCCATTTCCTTGCGCTCCAATGTCCAGATGATGACATCCTGACCCTACTCTAACATATTCACACTAAGGACTAACCATTATTATCTCACGGTTTGGGTTTCCAAGTAGCTTAACTGTGATGCGTCCCAAACCAATCTGAACCGTTGGAGCTTAACTTACTTTCCCAACTGACACGCACAACTACTTTCTGACCGTACTGAATAAAGGTTTTCGTGAGTAACATAAATAGGTCAATCGAAAATCTATTGGTGTTACGAAAACCACGTAAAACCCAGACTAGGCCATCCAAATTGTAGATTTATTGGACAAAGACAAATTGTGACGGAAATTATTTTTATTCCAATGTTAAAGAGACATTTCACAATTCAAAATAAGCTGAAAGCTTTTCGTGTTTCACACAGGCAAACTTGGTTGGTTTTTCGAAGTTGATCGGAATATCGTCTGTGGGGTATTTACGCTTTAACTCTTTCTCCAACAGCTGCAGAAAGATTCAAAATACTTGCATAAGATAACGGTATTAGAATAATCGTTATTGAACACTCACATCTTCCAAAGTAGTTTCCAAATCTTGGTTAACATCCCATTCAAGTTTCGGCAGGTCTCGATCAATAAATTTAGCTGTATTTGCTATCTCTGGCAATACGTGAGACTGCAAGGTTTTAATTTCCCATAAAGAACTTTCAGTTGCTTTGCAAGCATTCAAATCCGTTTCACTCATTATGTATGGGTCATCAGTTATGTCTATGTTTTCAAAATAATTCGACGTAAATACCAAGCGGAATACGTGAAATTACAAAAATTAATACCTTTTTGATCTTCTGGACGATGCATTAATCGTACAAGTCCACGATGTCTAATCATCAAGTTGCCTACAAAGTGTAGAAGTAGTATTACGATGTTCGCTGGAGCAATCAGCGCCAATCGGGACAAGCGCTTTGCGAAGGCTGCAGCTATATATTCTGGAATATGTCTAAAGTTGAATCAATGTTAATCAAACGAACCACACAAACAGGAAGTAAATAATATTACGTTGATGTCATAAACAAATCCAAAAGGTAAAAAAATCGCGCGCGATATTTGACGAAAAGCACTCCTGGTTCTAAGAGGGCGTACAATTTGGTGTAAAAGTCAGGATATTCTAAGTTATGGCTTTGCATCAGTAGGAAGACTCCGTGAAGAGCAAGAATGCTTACAGCTCCGCCTATAAAATCGAAACATGTATAGTCAACCACCAAGCATTTAACTGAAATTTCCATTCTCACCAATTCGGTACGACTCCATTAGAAAATCTGTGAGTAACAAAGGTTTATCTAAATGCGGAAGAACTTTTTCCGGCAGAATTACAAGCACTCGTTTGTACAGACTGGGAGTCAGAGGATGTTTTAACAGTTGCTGCCAAATGATACTGAAGAACTGTTTGGCTCGTCCGTAATTCCACTTGAAATGGTTTTTATCTAGGTAAGAAAATTTTTATCATTCAGTATTAAAATAATGAAATTTGTCTGATGTTACTGGAACAAAAAAGTTTGGTTTTTTCTTCCTCCTTGGGAGGAGTATTGTGCAATGTAATGTGTTCCAAAATATGAATGAGGTTCTTGAGAAATTTTTCATCAACATTGCTTTTGCCTTTCAGTATTTTCGCTAAGACACGAAGAAGATGAAACAAAATGTCCTCATACTCCATGAATTCCTGAAAGCGAGTGAGTAATGGAGTAGCTTCCTTTTCAAGACTGAGCATGTGCAACATTAGCTTCTGTAATTAGAAAAGAATTAATGTAAACAAGTTTTTAATTGTTACAATTGTTTTCTCAAACATACCTCTAGGAACTCATGAGGAAACATATGCTCCCTTCCTTCAGGCAATTTGGGAAGGGGATGCTGACCTTCTGCTTGAAAAAGATGCATGAGATGAACAAGAGAAAGTTCTTGAAGACTGATTTGCTCTGCAGCAATAAGTTTGAAGAGCCGATCTTGAAATTCTTGATATCTCTCTCTGCTCCATTCTCTGACTTTTTTATCTGCATCTGTTTCCAATACTGGGCCTTGCTCAGACAGAGAACCATTTGCAATGAAATGGCAAAAAATTTTATCCAAAGCTTTGATACTGGCTTTGACTACGGCACTCTCATCACTCTAAGAGATCCAACGTGGAAATGTTGCATTGTTTCAATCACGTGTTATTGACATTTTTAAAAACAAAATACCTCTAGATTGGATTGGATGTCGATGATGTTATTGATGTTTTTACGGCTTTGGATGACTTCTTTAGTTTGAAGTTTAATGCTATCAAATATTTCTCGTTGATTTTGTTTGGACTCACGTTTTCGTGTTGACGGGGCCGCCATTTTCAAAATGTGCTGTTGCCAGTCTTCTATTTTCAGCTTTTTGCAAGATTTGCGCGCACGGAATTATTTTAGAGGGGGAGTGGATTTTCCATTTTTTTTTGCCATTATTATTTTAATTAATCGCATTTTTGATTAAACATTCGCTTTATAGAAAAGTCCTTTTACGAAGTTTTAAGTTGAAAATTACAAATTATTTTATCCTTTTTTTTTGTTTTTAGATCTTAACGGTGAGCGTGATCGACCTGAATAAAAAAACTGTCGACCTACTTGACCATCCCTCAATATTTATTTGTGTGTCGTAATACTTTTTAAATTAAGCTGAATATAAAATTTGATAAAATGTGCCAGTGACAGCAACTAGACGCCAGTGGCAACGTACCAATTTCGCAAATTGTATGTCAATTATTTTCAATCAAGTTTCTGGCAACCTTGATTATTTCATTCTTACATTGATGTAGTCTCTGATTTTGCTCTGATCTAGTGATCTAGTGATCCACTTTTCACGGTAATCGCAAGGAAAAATCGCACAGATTGTGTTTAATTTATCAACCTGTTTGGGGGTTCACCATCTGTGAGTGTCATCATGACTCAACAAGAATCTTAAAGCTGATGAGGTCGTCTAGACACTTTGTTTCCTTTGATGTAAGTAAAAATAACAGAATACCTATTTGTACCAAACAAGAATTGTTATCCAACAGCTCTACCACGCTCCCCCCTAGAGTTTCTTAAGGGGTGAACGAACACTAGTTTTACCCAAGAATTTGGTCGTAGCCCTCCGGGCTCACCTATACCTGTTATTAGGACAAGCTGGCTGCTGTTGGCCAGGCCATACAGGTGTTTTCTTACTTCAGCCTCTCTTCAGTAGAAAAGAAACAGTTCGTAGTACGTTCGTCTTCATTCACGACGTGTCTGACGATTGTCCTTGATATTGTAACATATCAGGTTCGGCCTTCACACTACATTGTAAAGTGCCAACAGTCTCGCACGTTGTTATTTTCTCGAGTTAATCTTTGGATCGTGACATACAAGTTCGTTGAACTTACGTCTCAGTTATTGCATTTTGCACAAGTCTCGTGTCCAAAACATTGGTA